>NC_142857.1:22373333-22677500 GCF_061612785.1 Hesperophylax consimilis | reverse complement strand
TCATTGTAATACATATTCATATTTGTAAGCGCTCCTTTTATCCTAGTGGCATTCGACTATTAGGAAGATAAGGAAATTGTGCTTCGAAGGGTATCCCATAACTGTTAGATAAGGGAGTAATACATTAATTTATTGTTTTCAAGTTTAATTTGTAGAACTCCACTATTTTTATTTATTTTATATACATACTCAATAATATTATTATTATTCAATTTATAAAAACAGTTTATTTATAAACAAGTTCTGCTATGTAATTATTATTACGTGTGACAGCTGTTTCGCCCTCTGCAGGCATTATCAAACTGTGGCATTACAACTTACAGATGATGCATTTATATTACTAGATAGGTGTTTGCAATAAAAAGATTTTATTGCTTTTATTATGGGAGTTAATAGGTTATTTTATTATGGGATTAATAAAATTAATATTCTGTGAAAAAAGAAAACAAAGATGAGTAACAGGACGTACATCCTGGTAAGGAACCTTGGGATGATTTTTATTCTGCGAACTAAGAAAGACAAGGAGGAAAAAGACACATTTACTTGGATGATGAAACCATAGAATTTTAGAAAGCACCATTCAGAGTGGATCTAACCTAAACCCTAGAAAATGTCATTTAAGATGATAATTCTAGTTTAACGATCATGCTGTTATTCATTTATTGAATGCCCGTAGGACTTTTACACACATAATACAGAATATGACAGTACAGACATAGTACATATAATAATTATCATTAGATACAATAAATACTTCATGTTACTTTGTAGTTACATTGTCTTAAAGGATTACAAGAAGTTAGCAATCTTATTTATTTATGCTTGTCAACTGATCAAAATTTGGTATAAAGCCAAAACGGGGCCGAGAATCGGCATTCTACAGGTTAAATACTGATTGTCAATTGTATGGATGACAAATATGATTGAAACACCCCAAGGTAACCACCAAACATCGCTGTGCACTGTAGGGTTTTGAATCACACACAGTGGTGAGGGGTCTTATGTTGGGGAAGAGAATGTATTGGAGAAGTAATTGGAAGTAAACGATCTAGACATGGTTAGATACAGGCTTCAGTGTCAACTCAAACTTTGGGGTCTAGTTGCAAGAATGTAGTATTTACCTGGAGGAGGGTAGTGATGCATCTGCTGCCGCTGGTGGGGTTCCTGCGCCTTGGCGGGTGGTGGCAGTGGAGGCGGGGGCTGAGACAAGTTGGGTGCGGGGCCCTGCGAGGGGGGCCCGGCCGCAGGGATGGACGGCGGGGGCACCGAAGTATTGTGACGCTGGATTACTCCCTCGCGGCGCTGCTGGGGTGCTCCCTGGCCCGGGCTTACGGAGCTGGGGACATCATATTAACATTATTAGTGGGGAAGTCCTGAAGCCGTGTGGGGTAGAACAGTCAGAGCAGTAAAAGCAGTATGCATGGTCTAGGTACGAATATAAAGAATAACAATCACCTTGAGAGATGTTCTGCGGGAGACCCTCGCGTAGAGATGTAGGTGGGCTGCCTCGTGGGCGGCTGCTCTTGGCTCGTCCTTCTCTGGTGAGATCCGTGCATCTGTTGCGAGGTTATATAGTCCGCCATGATGATTTGCCTCTGTTCCAACCCGTATGAAGGAGGTCTGCTGTACGGAGTTGGCGAGGTGAAAGTTCCACCTCCGCTTGGAACTCCTACAACATTCGTTGACGGAGATCCCGTTTGCTGGGGAGCTGGAGCTTGCGAATACGGACTAAACGTTCCAGCCGCACTACTCTGCGGACTCTGTCGCTTGTCGTTACGTGGACCGAAGAACTCGTACATTGCACGCTTATCCGGTAAGTGATAAGGAGGCATGTGGACTGGTGTTCCTTGCGTTATCGACCCGATCTTTGTTTCTGGAGGTGTTTGTCTCAGCATGTCGAAACGTGGACTCAAACTCGACGAGTTCTGCTGCTGCATTTGAGGGGGCTGCGAAGAGTTGACAGGAGTCCCGTGAGTTATGCTGCCCTTGGGCCCGTGAGAACTGATCTTGGGACTGAGTCTCGGCGCTGCTTTGGATATCTTGGCTTGCGAGATGGGTTGCTGCGACTGAACAGCCTGCTGTCCTCTCTGAGGTATTTGAGACAGATTGTGTTGGGAATTGGGTACAGGAGATACGTACACTAAGGGAGATTTGGATAGACGGTTTTGCTCCGCATTGTGGTGATAACTTATATAACTGGGGTCTGTCCTGTACACTGTCACTTTGGGGGGTTGGCCAGAGCCCTGCGGAGAAGAGTGATGGAGGGAGTGCAGTGGTTTGGAGTGCGCAGGGGGCGGAGGACCCCCGAAGTTCTGATCTCTCGGCTTCTTAATGCTCAAGTCCAAGGTCTGGGGTTCTTGTTGAATCTGCACAACAACGAGCCCGTCCTTAGGAATGTTGTCTTGAGACTGCGAGGACGCCTGGTTTACGGGAGTGATGGTGGCCGCTATTTGAGGACTAAGCAGCAACTGCTGCTGGTGCATGGGCTGCTGGGCATGTCCGTGGGAGTTCACCACACTGAGGGTGGCAAGAGACTCTGATCCCTGCCTGTGACTGGACAGAGGCGTTCCCAACATGTTCTTATTCACTGGCTCCTGTCTGTACTCTCTGACAAAAGTGATGTCATTTCTAGAATCGTTCTTAGGTTGGACAATGTTGGAGGGCTTCTGTTGTTGCTGCTGGTTGTTGTTCTGCTGCTGCTGTGGTGGCATGGAAGGGCCCTTCTTCATCAGAGTTCTCTCAATGACATTCAGCATGACGTCCCTTACAGTGAGTGGAGAATTGCTATCTAATCTGGGCTGTCCTTGAACCTGGAGATTCTGCACCGGCCCGTTGTGCTGGTTACCCGGCACCACCGTGATGGTGGTTTGGGACGGATAAGGAGACTGGTTCTGCGTAATGGAGAGGACCTTTGGACTCTGCCGATTCGTCGGGGATTCATTCTCTTCGTCCGCCGTTTCTGTCGCTGAGCTATCGTATTCATCCTTGGTTACAATAATCTTAGACGGAGGTTGCGATAATCCCATAGGAGGCGGTTGCGATAAGATGGTGGGACTAGTCAAATTATCAGAGCAAGGTAAAGGAGGCATTCCCAGTAATCTGGACTTGTCCTCCAACATCTGTCCGGGCAGCATAATGGCCGGGAACACGGGAGAGGCGTTGATTCCGTCCATGATTATGGGTTCATTCATGTTATCGCTCTCGCTCTTGCTCTGCATGATAGGATGGTTGGGTGACTCAGCGGAGGCAGTATCGGAGTTGTGTAACTCTGTAGTTTCATCGCAGGATGAGGTACTGCTTCCACTTTCCTCTTCATCCGTCAGAACCGGTTTCATGTCCTCGCTGAATTTGAGCTTGTTGAACTCGGAGACGGCGTTGTCGAGTCCGTACTTTGTTCTGAAGTTTACATAGAAGGATTTGATGTAGTTGATGGGCTTGGACATGACGTCCGCAATGGTCTTCCAGTTGGTGTCGTGCTCCTGGAGAAGAGTCTTCATCTTAAGGATGTCTTCCTCGGAGAAGGAACTCTCCACGTCGGCCACTTGCTCCGCCGGCTCCAACTGCAGGTGCGGCGCTAGTCGGCGAGTTATCCTCTTGAAGCAGGCCAGGCAGCACTTAGCGAGGGTTGGAGGGATTTCTGCAAAATATACAAGTATTTTTATTGTATATAAATAACGTTGTATATAAATAATAAATAGTGATACGAGCTATGAGATATATCAGGTGTAGTTAATATAGAGGAGACTTACGGAATTCCGCAATGACGGGGTCCCGCACATCAGGCGGCAGCTCCAGCCACTTGGGCGGCAACATGCGCAAACGCTTGGCTCGCACTTTCGGTACTGGGCACGTGGGTAATGGACACCGCGTGTACCTGCAACAAACAAACAAACACACACACTACATTACTTTTTCTTACAAACATAATAAAAATGGTTTACGACAGCATTTCCAGTATCAAGTGGGAATGCTGCAAAGACTGCATTATGTTCGTAAAGATAGGGGGACTCTATCAAACCGGACCACACATTTTTAAACAGGGTTAAGGGTTTTTTGAGGTATTTAGGGCTCCAGACCGGAGGTGGCTACTCTTTGTTAACCGGAAAGCCATAAGGAACATAGCTGCTCAGTGTGAAAGCCGTTGTACTTAATTAAAATATTAAATAAACCATTGGCCACATTTCGCTGCTACATTTTATTGAATTTTACTACGGAAAATCTATTAATGTAAAATAAAATCTAATTTTATATAACACTAACCATCTTACTCATAATAGATAATAATGGGGGATAAGAAAGGGTTTGTAGAAAATGTTAGTCATAATCACGCACATACGTACTGCTTATAACGGCCGTAATACGACAGTATGACATCGCAAATGTCATCTGAAGAAACGTAAAGTTAGCAACTAAACGCAAAATACAAAAATGACCGTATTTTTGAGGATTGAAACAGTGGTGCAAGTCTAAAAAAAATCTTGCATGAATAATATTGAGTAAAAAATTTAATCCGAGCAGTATAATAATTAATTTATTATTGCAACTTTTTTAATGTTAACTTCACACAGGAGGTCATGCGGGGAATAATTTCCCTTGTGGCCTATGTAATTTTTGGGGATGCTATGTAGGGGGTATTGGTAAGTCTTGCGCATGTATTAAAACTACATACCTGGACCTGACAAACTTGCAATGGCAAGTCTTGCAGACACGAGCGCCTTGCGCGAGCGCGTCTTCGCGTAGCCCGTAATGGTGGGCCTGCGCGCGCGCCACGGGCCGCGTGCTCGCGCACCGTTCCGCCAAACACACGGCGCACGCGTGCCCGGCACCAGCGCTCGGCGTGGACGGGCGCGCCGACGTGTCCATTGCCGCGTCGGTCACTGAAAAGACAAGAGAATATATTGTTTATTGCGGTCCAAATATGAAAAGATAATCTTTAACAAGCCAAATCTACAACAGGAAGAAATAATTATACATACCTAAACATGAAAGAAAAAAATTAACCCATGAAAAATATTTTTTTTTACTATAATATATCTATGTTAACTTTTAAAATGTCAACTGAGCCATATCGACCGACATTTAGGCACCGGCATTTATTTCGTATATTAATTGCTGTAATGTCATCCAATTTCAGAGAATTTTTTTTTTTTTTACAGTGAATACCTCACAAGAGTCCCAACTGCTCCCGTCTGGAGCCAGTGAAACTATGGCATCCCCAATTGGGGGATGTTGTGAGGCTGAAGGTAAGTGGGGAAGGGAAAGAGGAAGGTGGGGAAGTACCTGGCTATTCAGATCTAGTCACTAAACACGGCTAAAGCCATTTGGAGCAACGTTTCAATTCTGAATGGTGGTCTTACACCAGGGCGATACTGGTAGTATCTTCCACTCTGGAACGTGCCGCAAATATACTATATATTATTTTAATTAATTTTTAATTAATTAATTGTGAAATAACACAAATTAATCAAATAAAATTTATTTGCGCACGCCGGGTTCGAACCCGCGACCTTCGGAATGGCAGTCCAATGCGTTACCACTGGACTATGCCGGCCGTCATAGTCCAGTGGTAATAAGGCCGCGTGTGTATGCGTGATTGCCACCAAAAGTGCCGACAACGAGTTTATCTCCCGAGTTTCAGCTCGATCGGATGTCAGGAAGTGGGTTAATTTCCACTTCCAAAATTTGCTTTCATTCATTGACGAAAACAAATAGAAAATGAAATAGAGGTATTTTAAAATTGGTAAGTTTTTAGATTCTCACGGCCAAAAGCATTTTTGCTGTTTGTTTTTGGGGTGTTATGCCGTGTTGCGCTAACTAAACTCCTTCTTTAGCCGACGTTTCGGACAGCGTTGCAGTGTCCATCATCAGGGCAGATCCGGTAGATCACACATCTTCGGATCTACCGGATCTGCCCTGATGATGGACACTGCAACGCTGTCCGAAACGTCGGCTAAAGAAGGAGTTAGCGCAACACGGCATAACACCCCAAAAACAAAAAACAAAAAAAAAATTAAAATTGAATGAATTGTACTATGTGTAAATAAACAACTATCCAACCGTTCCCTGGGGGGTGACCGGATAAATCATCAAAATGATAATTCATCACATCTTTAAAAAGTTATATAAAGTTATGGAAAGTGATGAAACAAAAACTTTATTAACTGGGTTAAGTGGGTTAGGTTAGGTTAGGTCAGGTTTAAATTTTTTTTTTACATCGTGTCTAATGACTTTTTATCACTTTTTAAAAGTGTGTTGAATTGTCACTGTGTTGAGTTATCACGGAACCTCCCCGGGGATAGCTAATAATAATCCGTTACCTGAAGCTACGTATACATACGCGAGTCGAATTGCCGAACTGAACGAACGGAACGAAGTAACCGCAAATGGCGCGAAACGCCGGTTCCAGTTACTTCCTTCATTTCCCGTAATTCGTGGCATGGTTCGCATTTCGGTTCGCAAATGTATACGTACCATTACAAAGATAAAGGAAGAATTCAATAAACCCATATGCTTTAACCATTAAAATAGGAAGTATTCCGAATCAACAAGTTATTAATTATTACGTGATAGCGCGAATTAACGACGGCGGGAAATCTACTCAAATGCAATTCGGCAAAAAATACTGAAATGCATTTTGCTCACGTTGCGGTGCAATTAACGCAAACATGGAAGTGGTATTTTTAACAACACGCATAATATTGCAAAAGTGCATACGCATTGAAAACGCACGGCAAATAATCCGATAATCCAATGGGTTCGGCGGGAAAAATTGCTGACATTTGAATTTCACCCCAGAGTAATTATGTTTGCGAAAAATTGCATTAAACTATACAAATTCAACAAGTAGTTACAAACTATCTTCTTTAAAAAGAAGGAAAAAACAGATAACTAAAATGTTGAATTTCATTAAAGCAAAGAACATAATGAATGCTAAGGCGATGCCATACGTAGTAATGCAAAATCATGTGTTTTTGGTTTGAAAATTTGGTCACCTAGAAATGTTTCAGATGCTTTAATTAAATACTGCGAGTAGAATACATCTTGGCCTTTGAAATAATCGAGTATTTTTAGATAAGTCTTTTTATAAGACAAGAAAAAAATAATGTAAAGGCCTATGAAAACTGCTTTAAAGTTCAAAATCTCCTACTTACGAACCCATTTTGGTTATGATTTTATTGTATAATGTGGCAAATTAAGTTATTTATAAAATGATCGAAAAAAATGAAATATTTATGCCTGAACATCCACAAAATAAAATAAAAGGCACTTTTTGGCCATGTTTTTTACTTGCATAAATCAAAACAGGCGGAAGGTGTTAAGCGGAAATTTAAACCTTATCGCCATCTACGCAAGGGTTGTTATTGATAGCGGCTCAATTTAAAATATTACACGACGTAGTGCATCGCCTTAAGATTCATTATTTGAAATTCATTTGGAGATTTCCATATTTTAAAATTTGTTCATTATTTAGTGAGAACAATATCAAGCTATGATTTAATTAAGTGCACAAATTGACAGCGCTACAGTTCGCAAGATTGCAAATATTAGTGCATTTCCCTGTGCAAGCCGGACGTCACAAAGAGCACCAAACGCAACCGAAGCACCAGGCATATTAGTGTACGATTCGCCCACTAAACGAGTTGTAGAATGTAGAATGTAGGTATAGCCATAAACAAACGAAAAACACGTAAATATTGCAAAACGGTCGCTAGGGAGAATGTGTGAAAAGTGTCGAGGTTAGGATTGTATCTAAAGTTGTAGCAGAACTCGGTAGCTTTTCTTTTGTTCTAGTCACCCTTAAAAATATCTTAAACATCGAGTCAGTAATCACCGCATACTCAATGATAAAATACGGAATAGTTTTTTGGGAAAACTCAGTAAACGCCAAAGATATTTTTATCATCCAAAAGAGGTGCCTACGAAAAATTACAAACTCTGATCACCTGGATTCATGTAGACCAATTTTTAAAAATCTCTTACAGTGACGGACATATATATACACGGTGTCCGGAAACTCGTAGTACAAGCGGGAAACTGGAGAATCTACACCACATGGGGAACCCAAAAAAACATAAAGTTTTTTGATTTGAGCATTTTCAAAAAAAAAAAAAAAAAACCAAAAAAAAATATTTTTTGGCTATTTTAGGGCTAAAGTTTTTTCTGGTGTTTAGGGTTGAATAACAGATGTTTTAACCCTGCAGAGCAGAAATATTTTATGATTACACCGGGTTAAATGAAGGGTGATTTCAAAATAATGCTTCAAATCCGAGTTTCTTCATTTGTTTTACTTTCAAATAGTTTTAATTAGTTGGGTACTTTGATCTTCAGTAATAATTTATAAGAATTTGATTAAAAAAAAAAAAAAAAAAAAAAAAAAAAATCAACTTCAAATTCGATTTACTCGATAACGAAAGCTCAAATAAAAAAAAAGTATACTACAAAATCGACTCCAAATGTGATGTAGATTCACCAGTTTCCCGCTTGTACTACGAGTTTCCGGACACCCTGTATATATATATATAATGGAGTTATGCCTGTTAGTTATGCCTGTTATCATTTCCAGAAAAGTTCCCACAAAAAACTCAACACATAAACACGCTACAAGGTTTACAAAAAACTTATCAATCCCAAAAGCAAACAAAACTATATTTCAAAAAAAGGACCACACTACATGACCATTAAAGTATATAACAACCTTCCACGTTAACAACCTTCCAATCATCACTAAAAACATTTCTTTTAAACAAATGTCACTACACCTTAAATGAATACCTTACATAAATTAAATACCTGTTTTTTTATTTACGTACATTTGTTGAAATGTAATTGTTGGGTTATGTAATATAATGTGTATTTGTTGGGTTAGCTGGAAGAAATAGGATGTAACCTATAAGCTAAGGGTATCTATCCCTTTGTACTCTGTACTCTGCAATAAATATTTTTTTGAATTTGAATTTTGAATTGGTTAGAATGTTGTGCTGCATATTCAATATTCCTTGAATCTATCTATATAAATAAAAATGTAAATGTTCGTTTGTTCAAAATCTTAAATCTCCGAAAGTTCTTCACGGATTGCTTTGAAAGTTTGACACAAAGTTGCATTCGAATACGCGTATGTTTGTTTACATTATATATATATATATCACCTGTGAAAGGTAAAATTTACAAAAAAAAAACGCCCCTTGACCTAAAAGCAAAAGGCGCTACCGTTTCTCTATATGCACAAACAGACAGAGCTACAGCAACGCGTGGCGGAGTACAGCTAGTACATAATAACAAAAAAATAGAGTATCTTGCACACAGAACCTATTAAAAATAAATTATGTATTTTTTAAAGGAATCAAAAATTAAATTAGGTAATTAGGTATCATTTAGATGAAGTCATTCTTCATTAGCAGAAAAATGAAGAGTAGACGGGAAAAATGAGTAATGCTGATTAATTAAAAATCTCTTCATGTTATTGGTAATCCTGTTAAAAACGGGACTGCAAGAATCTTCCTGATAAAGTGTTAGCAAACTAATAATAATACCGGAAAACCACCTGGTACCTGTTCACCCACCTGGGTTTGTATTAATATTATATCATAACACGTGTTCGGACATCGTGAGAAAACATTGGTATTTTGCTTAGTTATCAGGAAACCTATCAATTCATTCCTTAATGGCCTACAATCCCGTTTTTAACAGAAATACGAAAGAAATTCTTAATAAATTAGCAATATTATTTTAATCGGGAAGTTTTCTGCGTGTATGTGTGTTGTTTTATCTTTCATCCGTAGAGTTGAATATTCTTTCATTATAATATGTAATCAACTAAATGGTTATCCCGCGTATAGAACCTATTCAAAGTGAATCATAATGTTTTGGTAAATATATCATTATTGCGAAGTCATTTTCATTGACAGAACAAAATTAAGAGTAGGTACTAATGCCGGGTTCTTATATCAGTTCATTATCGAACCTCCCTCTTCCACATCTTATTTCCTTCAGCCTAAAATTACAAAATTTGGGTCCCCATATTCAAACTAGTTTAGGAGAGTTGAGACTCTTCTGTATGGAATTAAAATAAATTTCGAAACAAATGCAATACTGAAAATGGCGAATTCATTCATCGAAACCAGAGAACTCCTTGCTAAATTATGAAATAAATGTACAAAATATAGAAGCAGAGAACTAATCGATAAAATTATGACGTAAATCATCATAAATGTAGAAAATGTGAAACCAGAGAACTAGTCGACTTACTTTTGAAGTAAATCATGATAAACGTACATAATATGGAACCAGAGAACCAATCGATAAACTTATGAAGTAAATCATCATAAACGAATATAATATGGAACCAGAGAACCAATCGATAAACTTATGAAGTAAATCATCATAAACGAATATAATATGGAACCAGAGAACCAATCGATAAACTTATGAAGTAAATCATCATAAACGAATATAATATGGAACCAGAGAACCAATCGATAAACTTATGAAGTAAATCATCATAAACGAATATAATATGGAACCAGAGAACCAATCGATAAACTTGTGTAGTAAATCATAATAAACGAACATAATATGGAACCAGAGAACCAATCGATAAACTTATGAAGTAAATCATAATAAATGAATTTCAATGAAATAAACAACAAACCTAAACAAATTGGGTGTTTATTTTATTATATTCACCCCCAAGCCTTCGTTCGTTTAAGTTTCTTTGTTTTTGTGAATACCAAATTAGGCTGTAATTAAATTGGAAGTTACACAGGGCGTCCCTTTATGAATCGGCAAGCGGGCTCTCGCTCTGGATTATAAATACAACATACGTTCATTAATCTAAGTATATTATTTCCGCGCGGAGTTAACCCATCGGACCGTACCTTAACCCTCGTTAACGGGAAAAATATATGCACTTATAATAATGCTTCAGACTTGGTACATAGAAACTAATACACTGAAAAACGAAACTGTAAACAAAATATTAGGTAAATAGTTAACACTGTTGATAGTGTAAATGTTAATTAGGTACCTAACATTTTACAAAGTTAAAAAACTTTCCAAAATTTATAATAAACCTACATTGTTCTGAAGCAGCAAAAACTCTTGACACTGAGCTCTGGTGTCACTAAAATTAGCTATTATTAAAATCATATGGTGACATGTTCATAAACGGCGCTTGTAACATAAGTCTTTCACTGTACTAAATAAAATTCATCTACTGAAAAGGGTCCTCTACAACACTCCTAACGTAGAGGACATGAAAAACACGATTAGTTTAAATAAATTATGTATTACTCGGTTATTTTGTTTGTATAAAAATGGTTGCAACCACAGACATAAGAATTAATAGACGAGAAGATAATGGCGAGGGGTAAAATCAACTGTTGAAGAACGAAGGGAGTGAAGCTGACTGTGATTCGTTAATAAATCAATCTGACAGTAAATAGGCATCTCGCATTATAATATCACCATTTACTTCTTAAAAGTAAAATCTGCTTTTGAATGAATAGACATTTTTACATGGGAGCGCAAATTACTCGCCACGTTATGAACAAATTTGCGAAGTCCAAATTCGGCAAAAAAATTCGGTTCTATTTTCAGAGTCGAATATTTCGTTTAAGTATTTAGTTAAGACACTTTTATAAATGTTCATAATTTACTTCCCAGCAACCAACCAGCTTTGTGTTTCGCGTCCAGACGTTTCTCGATGTGATAGTAACAACTGATTCATATTATACGATGTGAATATGCTTAAAATAAAGTAAAATAATGCTTATATATGGAATGTAATACGACAATTGGGTTTATTCTCTTTTTCACATCTATTTTTACAAGTTTTCATAGTACAAGTCAACATTTTGCCGTGTTATTTCGTAAAATGAACCGATGATGCCTCGACCATAGTTCGCACAAGAATGATGACGTCACGTTTTCAAATTTCACTTGAGGCCATACGCGAGCACAGCCGGCTCCAATGGAACCGGTATGGGGAGTGGGGATAATACGCTTTTAATCACTTAGGGCAGGTCTACTAATATTCATATGTCTATGGTTGCAACGGACCTCTCAATTGCAGGACCACACTAGTATTTTTTAAATAGAAATAAATAACAAAATCGGCGCAGCCTCCCAGCACTTGGTTGCTTGCTTGTGTTGTAAAACACGGCACTTTTGCAGAGTGGCGCGCCACCGTTTGATACCGCCGCGTCCCCCGCTTTAATCTAATAAATGTTCAGAGTCAATAGTGAGCTGTAGCCAGTGCGGGCTGCTCGTCCCAACCCCCCCCCCTCCCCCCACCCCATCCCACCCACATCACATCGCCACCCGTTCTGTCCCCGCCAGAGCCGAAAGCGGTCCCTGAATAATTCCCTTTCTGGAATCATCAGCGGGGATTATCACATACACTACACGAGTGCGAACGGGCGATGGCGGGATTATCACATACACTACACGTACGGTCGGTGGCGGTGTTTCAAATTATCGTTTATTCACATTTCATCAATTAGCGACTGTACTATAATGTTTTGCGCCAACGAGAATAGCGAACGAATCAAATACTAAATAATCAACCTAACCTAACCTAGCCAACAAACTTTGGTACCTACTTAAGTGTTGTTATATAACTAAAACTAACTAACCACGACGCTGTTTCCGGGGAGTTAGGCAGATAATATGATAATATGATAATGATGATTTTTCACCAGGGCGATATTGAGAGTATCAATTCAACACAAGTCTCATTTCTTTTCACAACGGGCGACATTCTTGAACAATATTTAGATACAGATTTATTTATTATTATTAACAATTAATTAATTAACAGTTTTATATTTGAAATGTGTATTTCATTTCTAAAGCTGTCCGAAACGTTGGTTAAGGAAGGAGGCAGCGCCACACGGCACAATACCCAAATATAAATCAATATAATTCTTTTGGCCGTGAAAATTTCAAATATCCTTTTGACAGAAGTCATAGGACGGGTTGTTTCGGAAAATTTGAACAATTCATCAAATTTCAACGTTCATTTTCGGGTTCTGTGAAAGATTTATTCAAGTTCTGTTTTTATATCACTGTAGGCTAGTTGCTTGACAAAACTGAAATAAAAACAGAACTTGAAAAAGTCTTTCACAGAACTTGAAAATGAACGTTGAAATTTGATGAATTGTTCAGATTCTCCGAAACAACCCGTCCATAATTTTTTAAGTTTACTAACGGTGATCATTCGAAAGGTTAATTTCTGATCGTCTCTCAAATCCTGATACAAATATTTTTTAATAAATGCTTTCAGCTTCACAAATCCTACAAATATAATATCCCGTGATTTTTCACGGGTTAGCGCTAGTCTTAGTAAAATTAATAAAGTTTTTTTAAATTACTGTTTCTATTTGCGTTATTTAATTGTTTTTACAACTGTTGCAAATAATGTGACCTTACTGGGGGGAGCCCGTTCTAAGGTCACATTGTTCATGGTTATTTGTGCGAATTATAAATTTGGTCAAGTTTTTTTAGTAATTTTTGTAAGCTTGTCAAAATATAAGAAGAGGTAAATCATACAGCGAAATAATAGAAGAAAAAATAATATTATACAAGAAAAATATTTAGTGAAAAAACATAACATCACGTTAATCTTTGTAAGGTTGCGACATTTTATCTATATTCGCATATTTAAGAGTTGGAGTGGGCATTCCATATTACTCACATACAAGGGATGAAAAATGATGAAATTGACAAAGTGCTTAGAAATGAATATTTTTGGTTAATTTAACTAAATTTCGACGGCGTCGCATTTACCATCCGCCAAAGTAATTCTCCAAATGAAAGTATAAATATAGTCGCCCGCGTTGTTATTCGCCTATCTGCTGTCACATCTGAAGTTCCGAAGTCTTTGTAATAATTTGAACAAGTCAATACGCCGAGTAGTTTAGTTGAAGCACTGAATCAATTCGACGATAACCATCGTGAAATGGCTGTCATTTATTATGCCCTTTGAGGCCGTTGTTTTAACGTGAATGCGACGCTAATGAATATTTGAATTTAATATGATCAATCGTTTTGCTTAACTGGACGGGCGGGCGTTGGTTGGGCCGATTGGGGTGGCGATATGGAGGTATTAAGGGATTAAGTGGCTTGTTTCCAACTGTGAATAAAACTTTTATATTTAATGGTGGATCCGTCCACCAGCGCCACATATTACGAGTACATTATCATCGAATCATCAATCACACTCATTTCGGTTGTGTACCAACACCCCGCGGCTGACTCCTCATCTGAACCATGAGGAGTCAGCCGCATTTTTCAAGATATCGTCACTAGAAAGTCGTAGAAACTCCGCAGATGTACTATATTACAAAAAATAGCCACCTCCGTGATAGATTGCCCAGAATTACTTGAAATAATTCAATTAAGGGTACCCATCAGACAAACCAGACAAAATCACATACTAAACAACCCTCATTGTAATACTAATTCTAGTATCTTCACCAAAAAATGTAGACAATTTGTCTCGACGCCATCTAGTGAGAGAGTTAGCACTTACAATGCCTTTCTCATATAAAATAAAGTTGGTTGTTTCAGGTGAAAAAATATAACAAGCAGTCATTGTTGAATGAAACACTAGTATATATTGAATTATTTCGCAGAGATAAGCCGCAATAGCTCAGTGGTCAGAGCTGTCGACCGGAAATCGAAAGGACACGGGTTCAAGTCCCGTTGGCGTCATGTATCTTTTATCAGGAGATTTTTCAATGTGGATGAGTGTTTCAGGCTAATAATTATTGCTTGTAAAATAATTGTTACAAAATACATTCATTCACCGGGCTTCCCACACTTTCAACAATTCGTAGAACACATTTGACTTATTTAACACAACACCTCGCATGTTTAAATCTAAAATCATAAAATAACATTTACATTAGCATGTTACTCATCACATAGACTAGATCCATCCCATACCCCTCCCTTCCTCCATCCCATCCCATCCCACAGGCCAATATAACTTTTTTCTCTCATATTCACTAAATAATTAAGATCCATCAGTGGAAACCTATTATTGGTTGTATTTTATATTACTTACACTGCTACACTTTATAAAATATTATAACTGTTGGTTTTCCAAATAAAACAAAATAAAATAAAGTAGGTCAGCCCAAGTGGTTTGCTACGGTTTCTCTAGGTCTTGGCGGCGGATGCATTGTGGATGGAGGCGGATGCGTTGCGGGCCGGTTCGGGAAAAGGGAGACTGGTTGACTCAACCCATTGCCTTGCACCGCAGTACGCGGGAGATACGTCCGTCACTCCTGGAAACACTGATCCCTAGATTCCTACCCACCCCCCTCATACCTTTTTCCTTCCCAGAATATCCTCTCCTTCATTTCTTTAAAAAGACCTTCAACAAAGATGGCATAAACCTTGGGGAAATTATTTTCCTCAGGGCCTCCTATGTATAATATGGTTCAATGAACTGAAATTTTGAATTATAGTGTCATTTTCAAAATTTTAACTGATTCTTAGAATAATTCAGACAAGCGATAAAGTAGGTTCCTAGTAATATAATATTTTTAACAAAAAATTACCCAACACAACACAAATTCCGTAATTTATCATAATCAATAAAATAACACTTGACAAATTTTGAAGTGTTTTTTTATGAAAGGCTGCTAGAAAACACATTCGAAACTCTGAACTAGTAATCCGTACAAGTGTGATCTATACCGATATATAAGAAAACCAACGTCGCCAATTTACAGTGTGACCTTTCGGCTTCTAGAACCCATAAATGCAAATGAAATTGATCTTCTGCTCAAGAGAGTATTTCGACATTTGAAAATGTGTGATTAAGTTCACAAGGAAAAATTAGTGAATATTTTTAAAACACTTATATTATCACTAGATTCATCTAAGTTTTATTCCACTCCCTTTTAATAATGCCCAACACTTTTTGCTCCCCACACAAAAGTTTAAAAACACATTATTATTTATTAAAACTCTAACAATCCAATCATGATAGTAGCCATTGTATCAATAGTTCGACTAATGAAATTGAAACAAGAAAAATCAATTGCAATAATTTGTCATTATCGAATAGGGCTTTCAGATTGGGCGTACGATAGCGTCGGAGGCAAATAAAATTTTAATATCGAAACAAAGAAATTAACAAATGAAAGGCGTATTGATTGATCTACAAAAATACCAATAATAATGTGTCGTTTGATGCATGTTGCTATTGAAACAGAGTATCGAGGGTTCACTGACTCATTGAAATGTGACACAGAATGGTTGGTGTTCGGGAATCCAATTCCTGAATTCCAGTCCAGATTTGTTCATACTTCCCGAAACCATAATGGGGAAATTTTATTGAATTTTTAAAACCTCTTTTTTTATAATCTATGTATTTTATACAAATCTACAGTTTTATTCCGAAATTGATGAAATTTTGCACACTTAAAAAATCAAAACAAGAGGAAGGTGGCTGTGTACGTGAGATTTCGGTAACCACCCGAAGAAAAAATACCGATAAAAAAATATTAAGCTCATTTATTATGATAAATGCAGGCCCAAAGAATGAATTAATAAGTTTCCTGAATTATTTAAGAAATATATTTGTACAGCGTCCTTGAGATGATTTTTCACGAAAACGGCGCTATATATTATTAGCCAAATATTATTATTATAAACTTTTAGTAAAATACTAATGTATTGTCACGATGTCTGAAAACGTATTCATAAAAATCCTAATATTTTCGCATTTCCCCATTACATATTATTATCAAGACAGGCGCAGGTGTATGAATACGTGTTCGGATATTATTGCGAATTTACTAAAAGTTTATCAGGAAACGGTTTGCAATCACGCTTTTGCCGGATTACCAATAATTAAAAGAGAGATTCTTAATAAATTAGGAATACTCATTTTTCCGTGCATACCTATAAAATTCCACCCTTTAAAGCAATGATAATTTCAATTATGATGCTTCTTGGTGAAATTTTGCACACTTGATGTTCAAACAACTAACAGGAAATTACCGTCTACATCTGATTTAAAAACTTTTAAAAAATACTTGAGGTATATGTTAAAATTTGTTAAAGATAATGAGTGAAAAAAATTGTATTTTCACTTCGCGGTTCGTAAAATTTGCAGATTGCCAAAATCAAATCTTGAAATCCTAGGATTGTATTTTCCAATTAGTACGAAGATACGCCGCTTTATTAGGGCCCTTTTCATTTAAATGCCGCACAAGAGTACCAACTGTCCGGAGCCAGTGGAACTAAGGCAATTACAATCCCCAATTGAAGTATGTTGTTAAGCTTAAGGAAGTGGTGAAAGGTAGGAGGAGATGGTAAGAGGAATGTTGAGTATGGGTCTGGATATTCGTTTGAAGGTGCTTTGTTACGTGCGTTGGTCTCACTTACCATTCAATTCCCTACCAATGGAGTCCCGGGTACTGAATTTTTAATTGGTTTAAACACCGATCCGCGTGACCGTCCCATACGAATGTGTAGGTTTGATGAATTTATAATTATTATTGTAACAATCTAATAAACTAGGGCTTTTAAGTAATGAATATCACGGATAGAATCGATGGCAAACGCATCAATCCTCGTTCCATATTCATCGGAATACTCGTAACAAACAAACAAATAAAGTAACGTAAATATCCCACATTAGCTCTCTTTGTCTGATGGCATTTATATTTCACGGTATAATTGAGGTGGAGGTATATTAAAGAACACAGTAAGCACTAAAGACTAATCACTATTCAATATTGATTGCAAAATACATCAACTCAATTTGAGTAAAAAACCTTTTTATATTCATATTAAATACCTGCTGTACCCCGTCACGCCTTGCTGTGGCTCATCTGTCTGTGCAGATAGAGAAACAATAGAGCGTGTTGCTTTTACGTCCAATAAATTGCGCTGTTTAAAAATAAAATCATTTTTGTTACCTGATGTCATATACGATACAGGTCATAGACATATGAATATTAGTAGACCTGCCCTAAGTGATTAAAAGCGTATTATTCCCCACTCCCCATACCGGTTCCATTGGAGCCGGCTGGGCTCGCGTATGGCCTCAAGTGAATTTAGAAAACGTGACGTCATCATTCTTGTGCGAACTATGGTCGAGGCATCATCGGTTCATTTTACGAAATAACACGGCAAAATGGTGGCTTGTGGTATGAAAACTTGTAAAAATAGATGTGAAAAAGAGAATAAACCCAATTGTCGTATTACATTCCATATATATAAGCATTATTTTACTTTATTTTAAGCATATTCACATCGTATAATATGGATCAGTTGTAGAAACATAATATACTAACACATCGAGATAAGTCTGGACGCGAAACACAAAGCTGGTTGGTTGCTGGGAAGTAAATTATGAACATTTATAAAAGTGTCTTAACTAAATACGTAAACGAAATATTCGATTCTGGAAATAGAAGGAATTTATTTTGCCGAATTTGGACTTCGCAAATTTGTTCATAACGTGGCGAGTAATTTGCGCTCCCATGTAAAAATGTCTATTCATTCAAAAGCAGATTTTACTTTTAAGAACTAAATGGTGATATTATAATGCGATATGCCTATATACTGTCAGATTGATTTATTGACGAATCACAGTCAGCTTTACCCTCTTCGTTCTTCAACAGTTGATTTTACCCCTCATCTTTAATTCTAGTCTATATATTCATATGTCTGTGATACAGGTATATAAAAACACACGCGTATTCAAATGAAACGTTGAGTCAATATGTCAAAGCAATCCGTGAAGAACTTTCGGAGATTTAAGATTTTGAACAAACGAACATTTACATTATTATTTTTATAGATTGTGCATTATTGAGTAAAAGCCATTTCTGTTTCTCCAAGAAAGTATGATTTTAGAAAAGCCTCAAATTATGAATATGTACTAGGCAGTTTAGATCAGTTTACAAGTTCCATTTCCATTTATACTTGTGGGTAAAAAAAAAACAATTTATAAGAACTCATTACATAAGACTCCGTAGTAAGCGCTCAAAAAGAAGAAGATAGTTTGAAAGGGAGATATGTAAATACGAATGTTGAAGGAGACGCGCTAATATTAAGGAAATACGATAAAAAGGTGAAAATATTTAATAAAACATGACCCGTTTAAATAAAGCAAAATTTTCTCACTTTGACATTTTTCATACCTATAACAAAATATTTAACAGAACAAATGTGTTTTTAATAATTTTCGGAACATGCTTCGCGATTTTTTTCTATCGAGGGAATTTATAATTTATAATTACCTATTTAGTATGGTCAGAATATTTTTCGTAGAGATATCCTTGCAATATTCTTGGATATAGTTTTAGGTGTAGGCATCAAGCGTTGGGCACGATAGAGATTTTTATTGGTATTTTATTTTTTGGATACAAGAGAACCATAACAAGGTTTATATAACAAGAAAAACTCCCATCCCCCATAAAAAATTAAAGAAAATTCGCCTGCATAAAGGAGTAGCTTTTTGTGGCTTTACTCCGTATTTTTTTTTATAGTGAATACCTCACAAGAGTCCCAACTGCTCCCGTCTGGAGCCAGTGAGACTATGGCATCCCCAATTGGGGGATGTTGTGAGGCTGAAGGTAAGTGGGGAAGGGAAAGAGGAAGGTGGGGAAGTACCTGGCTATTCAGATCTAGTCACTAAACACGGCTAAAGCCATTTGGAGCAACGTTTCAATTCTGAATGGTGGTCTTACACCAGGGCGATACTGGTAGTATCTTCCACTCTGGAACGTGCCGCAAATATACTATATATTATTTTAATTAATTAATTGTGAAATAACACAAATTAATCAAATAAAATTTATTTGCGCACGCCGGGTTCGAACCCGCGACCTTCGGAATGGCAGTCCAATGCGTTACCACTGGACTATGCCGGCCGTCATAATATAAATATATAATATAATACAGGTGTAACAGCACGTACTTTACTCCGTATATACAGGACGTAACAGCACGTACTTTATACTCCGTATATACAGTATGTAACAGCACGTACTTTACTCCGTATATACAGGATGTAACGGCACGTACTTTACTCCGTATTTACAGGTTGTAACAGCACGTACCAGAGGAATTTTAACCAATGATTCCTGAGCATATTCGGACTAAAATGTACATGTCATTTGGTTAACCGATGATATTAAAAAAATAATAACATAAAATAGTATTCAAAACTGTAGAAATCATATAAAAAAAACAACTGTTGTTTGTAATAATGACTAAACAGGGCATTAAGCCATTTCTATCGAAGTACTCGTGTTTACTTAACAACACCGGGTACTGTACTGGAGGTGGGAGTGGGGAAGGGAGGAAGAGCAGGAGATCTGCCAGTCGATTAATTACGGTGTACCAACATTAGCTTTCGGAAGCGTTTGGACACTGCGCAGAAATAGCTATAGAATCTACTGGACTTTAAAATTACGAAAATATCTTAAGCAATTAGACCCGATTTTGCATTTGTTCACTTTTCATAAAAACTAGTTGAAAACCCCGGCTTTGCCCGACCTTTAGGCAGAATTCTTCGAAATCATACGTGGAGAGTAATTTCTCTCTAATTTTGATGGTCAAATGTACAAAGTTTCAACAAAAATTATCAAAATTCTGGTTTAAATGGTGCGAATGGGGTTGTTTCTGATATCACTTCTGGACAGTGAATTTTTTATCGTGTATAAAAACAATATTATCGTATAGGTAACAATATTATTAAAAATAAACCATTATTTCGAGATAAACGAAGTTAAAAATTTGAATCTCTTTGAAAATTTAATTTAACACGTTGAAATGTGTAAATATGTGGGGAAATGTGTGAGTTAGGAATGTCATTTTTACACATACAATTTGGGGTTCTCGTTAGTAGAGTCTAATTCATAACTTATTTTCGACAAGAAATGGAGATACGATGTCTTTGCTTTAAAGCTGTCGATATGCGCAACACGGTTCATTTGTTTCTTTTCGTTTCGATCATGTTATCAAGGAACGAGTTCTCCCACTGCAATATTTATTTAAACATTTTAACATAAGTATATGTGGTATAATTTTGAAGATGAATAATTTAGAATGTGAGAAAGAAATAATAAAATTACAATAGACAAAAATACATATATGAGAAAGAAATAATAAAATTCCAAAGACAAAAATACATACATGAAATAAAAATACAAAAAAGAAATTATAAAAATACAGTGATCTAATAGGTTTGCAAAGCGATACTCAAAGGCTTGCGAATAGTTAACATTAAACATGTCAATATCACGTAAGTATTGCTATCACACAGGGTGAAACTGCTGTATTGGAGAATGAGTAATGTAAATGCGCTTATGCATACTGCGGTAGAATGGAGTATTGTGTCGTGCTGTTATTGTGGGTATGTATAAGTTTATAAGTTGCAGGGGTTCGCGGAGCGGTCTAATTTAGAGTTTAGTATTTTAGTATTTAAGAAAGTTAAATAATTTATTTTCACCAGTCTTCCAGTGTATGAATTGTGAGAGTATTTAATAGTAAAAGATAATTTATGTATTCTAGCGAGATATTTAATTTAAAATTAATGAAACGTAGAATTATTTGTTCGTATTCATTTACAGCCCCAACTGTAATTCTGCCGTGTAGCAAGCAAGAAGTGTAAATAATAGAATCGGATCGACGCACGCGCTCGGCAGTAGACACGGGCCAAAGAGAAGACGTGCCGCTCGTCAGCATAAATGTTTAGTCAAGTTAAAGCGGCGAATTAATTTAATAATCCCGGGCTAATTAGCGCGGCACTCCACCTCCACCCAGCCACTACACCCACTGTACCCCGTCCTGGGGTGGGTGGTGAAGTGGGTGGTGAAGTGGGTGGTGAAGTGGGTGGTGGTGCCAGCCCCCGAAAGAGGTAAGGACAACTTCACTTGCAGGATGGAATCGGATTAGACGGATATGGACCAAGATCGTGTCAGCGTTTTGTGTAACCAGCTACTAACCGGTTTTCATAACATTCACACCGTATTCTTGTTTTTAAATCCCATTAAGAATAATATACGTTGTTCGAATCATTGTTCATTTTTTATGACTGATATGTTATGTTTGACGGCTGATCAATCAGCCTAACTTTAATTTTGATTAAACACTGACGGGCCTAAAGTCAAAAGCTTTTAATCGATTTGATGACAACGTCAAGTGTGACGAGGGTTTAATCGACTGAAGAGATGGTGGAAGTCGGTGTAAGCGTAAGTAAAATGTAGATAGGGTGGAAGTTTCGAGTGTTGGCAAATTGCTCACTGAATGATAATTGATATAACTGCCTAAGTTGCAGTAATTACCACCCCTTCAGCCCTCTCATTCACCTACCCTACCCATCCACCGCCTCCCTTCCTTCTCGAAACTTGTATCTAGTATCTACCGCCTCTCTACGTTTTTTCTTTAAAGTTTACCAGCCCCGAACTCAGATATCCAAGTCGATCGTCCCACGGATCGGTGAGCAATCGACATAAACAGAAAATGTTATTGTAATGTTCGCTATTGTAAGGTAACGGTCTGCGGCGCAGTTCAGTGTGAAACTTTTATGCTCAGGGACTTGGAGCATTCGGCTTATGCCGATTGCTTACCGACTCGTGGGACGACGGGCTTAATAGTCACTGGCGACCATTTTTCTATTAGCTACCTAATCTAGCCAACAAGAAAATAAATTATCTTATTTCTTTATATTTTTTACACAGCATCACCATAGATGACATGTCACGAAAATACCATGCAATGGAGGGTACAGAGTCAATGTTAAAAACGTTTACGCGATGAATTATTACTTGTACAAGAAAGTTGTATCTGTAACTCTTTCTAACTGTTAATTCGTGGTGGAATTCTATTGTAGGTAATACTATGAATAAAAAATAACGAAAATACCAGGTCAAAACGAAACGTTATTATTATTTTTTTATGTGAATATCGCACAAGAGTCCTAACTGCTCCCAACCGTCTGGATCTAATGAGACTATGGCATCCCCAATTGGGGTATATTGTGAGGCTGAAGATAGGAGGGTAGGGGAAGAAAAAGGTGGGATTTTATTTCACTAAAAATACTAATTTCAGGTGTCTGTTCGTGGTTTTTTTGTACCCGTGAAATCTGATTCACTGAAACGAAATACGCTTGCCAAATTAATAACCAAATTGTAAGTAAGTTATAAATACCTACAATGTTAAAGATACATGCTCCATCGGGTGGTGGTTGGCTGGTTGGCCAGGATGCGTGATAAGGGGTGCCGGGGGGGGATCGGGAGAAAGACACCTCAGCGAAACACTTCCAAGAGAAGTACACGGCAGCGCACCGAGGCGCACTAATTGGGGCTTAATTAATCGAATTACCAAATGGTGCTTTATTGAGACTTGAGAGGAATAATTCAATTCAGAGATTGTGTGGTTCAGCTCATTAATTAAACCAAGAGGATGATATAATATCTACCCTCCGCATTAACTGAGTGAAAGATAGTACGAGTATAGTAAGAGTGGAAGATACTACCAGTATCGCCCTGGTGTAAGACCACCATTCAGAATTGAAACGTTGCTCCAAATGGCTTTAGCCGTGTTTAGTGACTAGATCTGAATAGCCAGGTACTTCCCCACCTTCCTCTTTCCCTTCCCCACTTACCTTCAGCCTCACAACATCCCCCAATTGGGGATGCCATAGTCTCACTGGCTCCAGACGGGAGCAGTTGGGACTCTTGTGAGGTATTCACTATAAAAAAAAAATAAAAAAAAACTTTTTATTTTTATTTTTAAAATTAAGTTGAGTGGGTACATTTTTTGTTTTGTTTGGAATACAAAGAATAATTATGATTTCATCTCTAAATAGTATATAACAAAGTCCGCTTTGCGCGTTTAGTTCTTATAAACTACGCAACGGATTTTGATAGAGTTTTCACTATCATTTAGAGATCAAGTTGTAAAAAATATGCGCTGGCTAAACCTTATGAGACACAACAAAATAATGTACTACGGAATTGTATATCAAAGGCCTACGGAAAATTCCACGATGGTATATGTCTATTTCTTAAGGGTTTTAGAATAAATCTTTCATAGAATATGATTGCACCCCTCAGAAAATGTTTTTTTTATAAAGAAAGACAAACGCTTCCCGGTTACGAATAATATGGCAATAAGCGGAAAATATTTATTGTGTAATGATTGAGGGATTTAGAAAGCAAGAAATTGAACCAGCCACACCTGGGTCAAAACTAGATCCTTTGAACCGCTCGACTAACTAAACTAACGGGTCGAAGAGTGTTATCTTGTCTCCATGCGCAAACATATTTTTTTAATTTTCCAGATTTTTATTCGTCATGGAGTGGGAATCATTGAAATTTATTGAATTTAACTATTCTTGGTATTTATATAAATAGAACGGCATCAATCGCGCCTCACAATATTTACCTCATGGGGGTATTAAAAATTTCCATGCTATTAAATAGGTCCTCTGTATTTTGAGTAGATAAAAAAATAGTTTCTGAAAAACCGTACAAAATGACGTGTTTTGCTAACATCCAGCAGGATTGCTGCACATGCAGCAGGACTGCTGCTGTTGCCTTGTCCCCATATACATACGTGTCTGTTTGTGTTGTATTGGGATTGGGAGTGGGAGGGTGTCGGCTATGGCTTATGTTTAGTAATTCCTCCGCATTCGCCTTTGGAAATAAGGAAAACCATTGAAAACCTTATTCAAGTGGAGACAGTCGCTTGTCAACATGGAACAAGGCTGTTAACAGTGACAGCAGTATATCTATATTAATGTCCTACGTTTCGTGGTGTATCCGTGTACAAACAATCTAAAGTCCCTTTCTTAATCTTATTCATTACGTCACATGGGCTTGATTTGATTGAAAAAGTGTAGGTTGAGGCAGTAACAGTGGCTGTGGTTGTGGCAGTAGCGTAGCGAGTAGCAGAGGCCCGCGGGACCCCATTGTGCCGACATCAGCGGCAAACAACGGGACGATTATACTATTGTCTCCTTAGGAGCGATCTCCGTTCGAGCGATTACCCGCCGCACAAAGGTAGTGCCGCGGTACCCCGTACCCGTAATTCCCGGGAGACGAGACGGTCCATAAAGGAAGCTGCGTCAACCGCTCCTTCACTAAACTGAAATAGCTGAATATTTAAATAGACGATATGATATTAAAAAGGATGGCTTTCGGGAGATTGGCCGCGAGGGAATTTACGATTGAGGCTTTATTACCAATGCAATACCTCATATACATATCGAATATATTCTAAAATCTATATATTACAAGAGTGTCTGCGAGGGACTGGATATTTGTTTTTTTATACAAATCCATAGTCCCAGATCAATGAAATTTTGCATACTTGACCATCAAGAGAGAAAGACGACTGTCTACATGAGTTTTCATCCCTATTTCCACTTTAAGAAGTGCAGAAGGAATCATTATAATGAAAATATTACCTTTAGACCCACACCGAGAAACATGATTATTTATAAAAATCCGGTTAAAAACGGGACTGTAGACCGTTTCCTGTTAAACTTTTAGTACATTCGTAATAAATCGGAACACGTGTTCACGCAGCTGCATTTGTCCTGATAATATACGATGGCGAAATGCGAAAATATTAGAATTTTTATGAACACGTGTTCCGAGATCGCGATAACACATTCGTGTTTTACTGGCCCGCAATCCGATTTTAACCGGATTACGAATAACTTGAAGAGATTCAATAAAATAGCAGTATCCGTAAGTTTTCTCCGTGCGGATGAAATGTTGTAAATATATTATTATTGAAAATCGATGGAGGAAATAACACGAACGCTGCCTTTGACCATTTGCATATTTCCTTAATATTTTGAGTAAAATAAAATAGCGGTATCCGTAAGTTTTCTCCGTGCAGATGAAATGTTGTAAATATATTATTATTGAAAATCGATGGAGGAAATAACACGAACGCTGCCTTTGACCATTTGCATATTTCCTTAATATTTTGAGTAAAATAAAATAGCAGTATCCGTAAGTTTTCTCCGTGCAGATGAAATGTTGTAAATATATTATTATTGAAAATCGATGGAGGAACTAATACGAACGCTGCCTTTGACTATTTGCATATCTCCTTAATATTTTAAAATAGCAGTATCTGTAAGTTTTCTCCGTGCAGATGAAATGTTGTAAATATATTATTATTGAAAATTGATGGAGGAACTAATACGAATGATGCCTTTGACTATTTGCATATTTCCTTAATATTTTGAGTAAAACCAAGTCCCCTTCCTTTCACGTGCTAATATTTGAATAAATCTTGACGCCGTGTATTGCATTTTTTATCCGGAGGGTTCCTTATAATAATATTATGTATGATCGAGGACTTTCATTCAGATGTACAGTACAGTTGAGCACACTGCACAGGGTAAACACTCGACACCAAACTGTTCATGTCTGATGTGAAGGGTTCCTAACCTTGTCTTTTATTTTGTAAATATCTAAGCCCTTTGAATGGCATGAGTTTGAAATAACGTTGTTGATTTTTAAAGAAATAGCCAAAGGAATACTCTGGGGTTGAAAGGTTGAATTTTAAATAGTATGAAGAGGTTTAAAAAAAGCACAAACCCAAAAAAATATTTTTTTTAAATCATTAAAATGGCTTAGATTAAAAATATTGTATCTCCATAAAAGACAATATTGAGAAATGTGAGTTTGAAGATTTTCAAACTTTGAAACATTAGTTTTTGTGATATAAAAATATTTTTAGTTCCATATTATCTAGTTTCTCTAACTTAAGTAAATACAATATTTTGGCATGGACGTTAATTTAGCATTAAAATACAAATTATTGTTAAGGAGATACAATAGCTGCGCTCTTAAATATATTGCTTGGAGGATTTACAATATATATATGTTAATATCTTTGGGACGGTAGATTCAAGGGATGCAATATTTTAAACCATAAAAATATAGGCCTTCTTTGGTACGTTTCAGTACTTAGCTCATTTTCGGCCAAAATTGGAGATTCAATGTTTTAACTCTAAGCCATCATAAATAAATCGATACACTTTTGGCAACATTTAGAACTTTATTATTTTTCTTCTTATTGCGGAGGAGAGTTAGGAGAGAGTATCAGATTAGAAAGCGTGAACTTTCATAATGTGAATAATGTGGGGTGATTAATGAAATGATCTCGTAGTTAGACCATAATTCAGTCATACGTAGTTGACTGATCAACGTAATCGCGAGTCCACGCACTAAGTTAGTTCCTAAACCAAACAAAGGGTTAGCAGTGTTCCCAGTTCCGCGGTCCCATCCCAGGGGGGGGGGGGGTTTGCAGTCAGTATCGGGATGATAATAATAATTGAAAGTACAGCGTGTTTGTCAATCGGTGGGGGGGAGGAATCAGGGGTTGCAGGGGAGTGTGGTTTGTCGATTTAGAAGCTAATGCAATATCTGATTGGATTAATCGAATGGACTGTATTTTGGCGGGGAATATACACCTACATACATGGTGACCAATCATTTGCTACTTGTTTGCTTATATTGAGTTTTTTTATGAACGCGTTTTGGGTTTGTTACGATTTAAATTAAACTAAAATCACTCAAATGTCGCAAGGAAACTGATATGAATATTTATCATGATAATCATAAACATTCATTTCAATGGTTAGAGGACTAGTGTTAATTTTGAATAGCTTAAAGATTAATAACAATAATATTATAATAATCACAAGTATTATTACAATATCGCAACTTCTGTGTTTTAGGGATTCACTCTTAATTTTTCCCCAAAAACCCCCTGATACAACACCCTCAATTATGACATAGGCCCTAAAAATAACTTGTACTTTTAGGCATAACATTTAAAATAACATGTTTAACAACGTTTTTGTTTTTCTGAAAATATTACATCTTTGATAGTGATTTTGTTGTTTACGACCTAGATTTTTATCGCGTTTTATGTTGTTAATTTGATGCGTGTATTCCTTGATATTACTGTAGTACATTTGGAAAACAAATCAACATATTAGAGAATAACTTTAAGGGTATATTTTGGAAAAAGGATTACGCAAGGGTTTAACGTGGGTCCTCGGCTATTTACCGCAAGTCTCGAAGAAATAGCGCTGTGAAGAGTTTACGACACAAGTTCCTGTACACACCTTCAGAAGGGTAAACAAAAGCAGGGAACGGATGCTGAATTTCTAAATTGCTGAATGTCACCACCGCTGGGGAATTTACAAGTTGCAAGGAAGTCAAGGAAAAGGAATATTGCCTCCGGGGAAATCGCAAAAGTCTCCGATATAATAATACTGGGGGTGTTCTGAAAATAATATTAAGGTACTCGTAATATTCACTGAGAAAAATGATTACGGCTTTTTTATCAAGATACTGTTAAAAATGTGACTGCATGATCATTTCCTGATAAAATCTTAGTCATTCAGAATATATGTGAACACGTGCTCCACGCAGGTGGCCTTGTACGAATAAATATAATGGACGAGAAGCGACAATAGTTTTATTTTTAAGAATAATTTCGACTTCCGCATAACATATTCATGCTTTACTGATGTTATGAAATTTGTCAAAACCATTCGTTATAGGCCTCCAGTCCCATTTTAAAAAGGAAAACGAATAATTTGACCAGAATTTCAACAAATTGATAATATTTCATATCATTAAGATTTCTCCGTCTGTGATTATATTCTGGATCTGAAATTTTAAATAAAGTAATGGTATAAAACTTCCTTCATTTGAATACACAAAATGAAAAACATTTTAACATAGTGGCTACCTCATGTGAATACCGCGCAAGAGTCCCAACTGCCCAAAGAGGGTGGGACTATGGCTTACGCACGTTTAGGTATGTTGTGAGGCAAAAGGAAGTGGAGAGGAGTACCCTACGTGACTTTTCAGATCTGGTCACTAAACACGGCTAAAGTCATTTCTTATAACGCTTAAATTCACAATGGCGTTTTTTTAGTTCTGCAGCTTTCAGATATGTTGACTTTCCAAAGCTTATATTTTCCACGTATACCTGCTATCTATATACGTATACTGATTGAGAGTGAGAACAATCACGATGAACGAATTACGTTCATGGATTCATATTCTAATTAGTTTCTAATCAAATACGTCCTGTAAATAGAAGAGGAACTATTAATTGTTTAATTTTACAAGCAAGATATTTCCATGGAATGGATGGAATCCACACAAAAATGTGAAATCCGATTAATTATAGCATATAAAATTAAAAACATACATTATTGATAAGTCTGTACATGTTCTCCGTACTGCCACGCGCCTAGAGACCCGCGGGGCGGAGATCCGCGGATCCACCCGCCCACCCATCAGCGGGTGGGGACCCGGGGGCGGTGCCGCCCGCTACACCCGCTACACCCGCCCCACCCCACAGGGAGCCGTCGGGAGTTTGCTCAATCGTCAGATTGTTGCCAAACATTGACACAGCAGCCCCAATTACCGATATTACATTTCGCTTTGACAAAAAACCACAGCCGCGTATGGAAATATCATTTGGGACAGGGCTGCAGATTGCGAATCACTTTATTATTATTTTTAATAAAACATATATTTTTTTAAATCACAGATATGCTGTAAATTTGACAGTACTAAACGGCGGCCACAAATGTTGCCTAGGTAGCTAGGTAGTTTAGAGCAGTCGCCTGACTAGCTGAAGGTCCAAATTCAAATACCGGTCGCGAAAATACAATATAGGAAATAAAATATAATATGGCCGGTCAGTGGCTGAGTTGGCATCGTGTTTTCGTCCCACACAGGCGACGTGAGTTCAATCCCTCGGCTAGCCATTTGATTTAGATCAACACAAGCAACATTTTCCGTTTACTTACGACGATTCGTAACCGGGAATGTTTGTCTTTCTTTAAAAATAAATAAAATTTGCGTGGTTTTTGAATTCATTTGTGACATCTCGCAAGAGCGCTCCTATTTGAACGGTGTAAAGTTTGTACACTGTAAAACAGGTGGACCATATCACCTCACGACCACCAAAAGGCAAGTTGGGAAAAGTGTATTTTGGTTAGGATAGTTATATTACATATTATCCTTCTATTCTCCTACTATTTACAAGTGGGGTCTCTTATTAACGTAACGAAATCATCACTTTTTACAAAGTCTCACATTTTATTGATGATAATAATGGACTACCAGTGTAAAATGGAAGACTTCGTAAAGAGTGATGATTTCGTTATCTTGATAAGAGCCCACTAATAAATTTCAAAAATAATGTTAAAATACAACAAAATCATGTAAATCACAAACTTTAAAAAAATTATTTGAAAATAAAATACTTTGTAGGCACTACAATTTGATCTAAATGTTTCTATTAAGTAGTGGTGTATACAAAGTATTTTATTTTCATACTAGCTTTTGCCCGTTGGCAGGCAACTAATTGGTAGAAGTGCTAAGCGATTTGATGTTTGAATGTGGATGAAGCAAGGAGTGTGGGCCTACAAAATTTAAGAAAAGAAATGAATATTTGGAGAAAAAAGGTGCCAAGGAGCTTACTGATTTTACCGAGCCATTCGTGTTGTGTAGGTTGAGACGCGTAGTTTGATACCCATATCCTATGTACGGTTCCAACTTTTATCACAGACACTAATTATTTTCTTCAGGGCCTCCTGTGTGGAGTTAATATAAAAATTAAAAAAAAACACTATTGAAAAGTTCCAGGGAGTTTACCGCTTTATTCAGTACACTTTCTGCTGATCCAAAGCTTTCAGTTTAATTTGGAAAAAACATTGATTTATTTCGCTAAAAGGGGCCTAGTTTTATATTCATCTAATTAAAATGACGCCACAAAGTTTTTAAAAATATATTTTCATAATAATAAATTATCTGTGATAAAATGCGCCGATATATTTGCCCCCCAAATTCGTACTATGTTTGTTAAAAACAATTTTAATTAAATTTATGTATGGATACTGTTGACGAAAAATCGTAATAGCGCAAATTATCGTGTCAAACGTCAAACATGAGTGAAACCAAATTCCCTGACATCGGTACTACAGTTGTCCAGGTGCGGGGGAATTGAGTAATAACGTCACCATACCTCAGCACGTGTCGCATTAAAAAGAATAAACCCGAAGAAAGCCGCCGTTGAATTATTCTCATTGAGACAGATTCGTGTTGGCGCCCCCCAGAGTAAATCGCATACATAATAAATACAGCAAAGCGATGAATAAAATCTCTCTCAATCACATTAGAGTTGGGTGGCAGCCCCGGGCACCATCCGTATGCGGCACACTAGATAAGTCCTCCGCTATCTCATATCTGCTACTTAGCTATCGGGTGGAAATATCTCATATCGAGTCATTTGTAGCCAGTTAACTGGCGGTATTGTAGATTTTTGACTTTGCAAACTTGATCACAGAATGCGGAACACGTGTCCCTTTCACCTGTTCATTGAACATTCAAAATATTGGAAATTACTGGCAAATAAATAAATTTGAATGTATAAAATTCCAGCCTGCGTATGTTTGTGCTCGCAAAACCCGAGAAGTCGACTGATACCGTTGAAAATTTCAAAGTTTGTTCTTATTAGTGCCAGGAGTGTTTAGAGAGTGGTTTGAATGCTAGAATAAGTCGGGGACTAGGAAGATACGGATTCGATTTAAAGTCGATGTAATGTAGTTTTTTAACTGTATCATCGTGTATACCATGTGGAATATATATTTTTGAATGGTGGAACAGGTCCGAGAAAGTCTAGAATTGCTGGGTCTACTAGTAATAAATAATAATCAAATGTCATAAAATAATTGTTACTATTACTTGATTTATCTTTTTTTATTTTTTTTCTTTTAATTCATTAATTATGTTGTTTAATTTATAGAAAATGGTTTATTTATAAACAAGTTCTGCGGTGTTATTATTATTACGCGTGACACATGTTTCGCCTTCTGACAGCTTGATAATGCCTTCAGAAGGCGAAACAGCTGCTGCTGTCGCCCATTACTCTTTTTTATAAATTGAATAGTAACAATTATCGATTCTCTTCTGTATAAGGCCTTAGACACATTACGCTATATTTTGCACACATAAAATGGGTGTGCTGTACGTATTATATGTTGGGCTGACACACTACGCTATAATCTTCCTCCGGAGAGGGAGTCAGATCAATTGGGAGACTGCCGCGGAATATCATTTCTTTGTATGGGATCTGTCACTTTGACAGATAACAGCCGGGTAAATACGGCGCTCCGTAAATTGTTTTGACCCCTTCTCCTGCCGTAGGTAGGAGAGGGGGTCCCAGAATTTTCAAATATAGCCTGGGTTAGCAGATCACAGCGAATATCGTCGCCACGCTTACACTTCATAACACATCATATTTTTAGGTGTGACAGGTCTGTATGGAGTTGTAAGGCAAGCAATATGGAGTAATATAAAACTCTTTGAACTTATAGCGTAATCTGTCACCCCCTTTATACTAATAACTAAAATCGCTATCTGCATGTGTCTGCTTGTGCGCTTGATTCTTCTAAACGCAACGGATTTTGACAGGGTTTTCACTTTCATTTAGAGATTTTCTTTCAGAAGGTTTATATATATAATACACGCATATTATATTTGTAGAAAGTAGAGAAAATTCGAGGAAATCCGGGTAAACATCAGCTAGTGTATATAAAAGTAAAACCTAAAATTGAAATGAAGTTCTACAAATTAAAGTTGATAACAATAAATACTTTATTTTTCCACGGATTATATTACCCACACTACATGAAACTATGAAAAAATAATAAACGCACATTGACTAATGTAAATAATTATTAGGAATAAAAACGAAATACGTACCATTTTAAACGTAAACGTTTTACTTTTTATTTTAGGTCACTTTGTTGCAAATCTGAGGCCTTCTTGCGCGCTTCTTACCAGCGGATTGTACTGCTATTATTTATTACATTTAATATTATCTTGTTCGTAAAGTTCGTTGAGAGGAGATGCTGAGAGACACTGGAGCGGGTGTGTTTAAACAAAACAGCGCGTCTTTTCATACAGACGAAAGGTTTGCAAATACGTTAAGGGAGAGAGAGTGGTTAGTCAATCGAAAAACACACCACTCTCTCCCTCCCCACGATCCATTTTACAGACTATTCGACAATATAACCATTAAACCTCTGAGATAGTAATTGACGATTGCCGGTCAGATGCTCTGAACCACTAAGCTACGTCGGCTTATTCCCAACCCGCCAAATAATTCTATATGTACTAGTATTTCAATGAAAAATAAAATTATTGCTCATTATATCTTTTCACATTTAAACATCCAACTTTATTTTTGTAGGAAAGGCTTTGTTAATGCTGAAGTCAGGCGACTAATTATTGCTTATAATAATTTGTTATCCTTTGTGCCATGCATAAAAAGCCTCGTCTTATAAACATTACTTTATCATTAAAAAATATCAATATGAATAATTTCAATAAATTAGCAATATTTTATATCAGTCGAGGGCACCCACCACTTTCCCGAATCGTTTTAAGAACATGGGTATCGATTCCCAATCCAGGCCGCTAGCAATTGCCGTCGAAAGTGCATACATTGGTCGAAATTCTTATTCTTGAGTCTCGTCATTCCACTCGAACAACGAGTGGTTCGAACCACTCGTTGTTCGAGTGGAATAACTTCGTCGAGAATCGAGTCCCAGATGGGCACCTCTATCGGTTCTCACGTCAAGACACTATTTTTGTTTTTTTTTAACGAAGCTACTATTAAATGATTCTAAAACCCTCCGACTGTCCTACACTGCTTGTAATATAGTCTGTAGGAAATCTCCATTAGTATTCTGAGCCCTTATTGCTCAGACAGTACATAATTACGGTAGTTAGTCCCAGAATTTCAGCACTGAAAAAAACTGATTTCTAGTTATCTGTAATTGGTAGAAACTGATAAATAAAACGTAAAAGTAACGAAATGCTAAGTGTTAAAATGATAAAAACACGTATAAATTTTAACGAAATTGCCCAAACATAGACAATAATATTCAATTATTGCTAGTAATTTTATCCAACGCTTTTGCACGTGCAATATCCCAAAAAGGTACAGTCGGTGTAGTTAGTATGGTTATCACAATACACATGGTTTAATTTCATAATTTATATTAAAATTACCGCGTGACATTTCAAAGTGGCAAATTAATTTTCATTAGCGACGTACCAAATTAATTAATGTGAAATAAAGCACTCACTTTGTACGAGCTAATATAGCGTTGTACTAATTTATTAATGGTAAATTTTTAGCCTACAAAAAGAGTAATACAGCAACCAGGTCTGAATGGTATTGACTTTTTAAATAGAATAACCAAAAAGTAACATCTGATATATCATAATATACCACTTAAATCAATCTTTTTCGAACATTGCGAAATCAAGAGGCGATCATAAAATTTGTATATTTTTACAATGATTGAAGCAACTCACTTTAATTTAAACTTGAAAGTCCTTCCAAATACTATGAAACAACAGGCCTATGATGAAATAATAACAGAAATTGAACACAACTTAACTTGAATTTTAACTTTGAAATTTGATGAATAATTATCTAAATTCTGTGAAACAACCCGACCTTAATTATTTATCACCACCAACGAGATTTGTAAAATTCTCTCGTGTTGGCACAGTAATTTGACTGAGTTATTGGTTCACGTGTAGCCAACCTCTCTGCCTGCCTCTTTGGGGTGGAGAGGGGGATGGGGGGAGACGGGGAAGAGGAAGAGCAGAGTTTGCAGAGGCTTTGGGCTACATTTCAGCTCGATTACTTATACGACCCGAGCCGCCCTTAATACTTCCTAAGTGCCTTGATGAAATTATTCTTACACGTATTTATTTAGGATCTTTCACTTCGAACGAATTACAGCTTTGCGATGGTAAAAACTATTATATTTAATCGAAACATTACAATTTTTGTAAAATGTTTAGAATTATTTATTTATTCATTTTGCAAAATCAGTACAAAAATCAAAACATTTCTAAAGTAATTAAAGAATTACAAAAATACAGTATAATTTACGAAAAAGGGTTATGTAGGTGGTAATATAATTAAAAATTAAAGGATACTTCATGCTTTAGAGTTGTTAAAGGACACGTTGAGATAAATAATATTTGGCTTATTTATATAGCGCCGTTTTCGTTAAAAATCACCTCGAGATCGCTGAAAATATCCACATTATGAACGACATCCCACAGTTAAATGGAAATAGCGCTAAAGAAATGCTAACATTTAAAGTGAAAAAATTACAAATATTTTTTAGACATGAAATGTTTTAGAATGTACTGTAATTTTGAATAACGTATACATACATTAATCTATTATCATGTATTTTGATTATTTTAAGTATTAATAGTATAAGTACCTACAAGAACATACAGAAAGTAACAAGTATTTAAAATACTCTTTTCTCAACGGTTGTATAATTTAATTCCTTTATGTTGTGCTTCTCTCAAATATATAAATTGTTAACCTTGATAACTATTTAGTCCTAGTGAAGTCGACTATTATGTGAAAAATTAAGCTTTATATTCTGTTAGAAGTAATGAATAAAAAATACAAATTTATTTAAAAACCATTATATTGGTTTTTAGTTAAAAATGGTGAATATAAGGAAATAAAATTGTGATAATCTGCCCAATAGGAAAATGAGATCAATAACATATATATATATATTGTCTTCTGTACGCACGCACGCCTCATCGAAATGCATACATACTATACTTTTATTCCGCAACACCTGAAATGAGCCAACTAAGTACACGTTCGATTAAACTTGATCCTACCAAGTCACCCTGGAACGTCAAGGACCTTCTCTTTCATTCACTTGTACGCCATACTCCTATAAATCAACTTTATTATCCATATGCGTTATTTTCGGACTTTTTCATTCGTTATTGAAATTTATACAAGGACGACAAAAATATAATTTAAAGCAAGAAATTAGTTTAGTAACGAAATCGCACAAAATATTGAAACAGTGATTCTGAACGCAAAGAATCATCTTTACAATATTCCCTTTTTTTTAAATCTCCTCCTACCCCTAAAGCCACCCTCACCCCACACCATCCCGCATACCTCGCTACTTGCTACCCAGTTACCCACCCCTATCAGCGAGTAATATTATAACAAATGGTGTTACCCACCGGAGCGGCCAGTCGCGAACCGTTTCTCCTACGAGAAACATCATCAGTAGAACTTAATACATATCACTTTTAAAGTTCACTCGCTTCAAATAAGCCGATCTCAATTAGAAAGCGATTCAAAGTTACGAGACATTGAATTATAATTAAGAAGTTTAATGGACTTTATATCAATTTAATCCAATTATCGTGAACTTCGATTAAGTGTTGAAATAAATTAAACAATCTAGTGATTAGTGTCATGGTGTCTCTGTATCGAGCATGGGCGGCCTGGCGGGGAATGGGCGGCGGTCCCGGGGCCCCCGATGCCATGGTGCAGGCTGGGGGCGTGCGCTTCGCCGCCCACGCTCGCCTGCTCGCCGCCCACAGTGGATACTTCAAATCTGTCCTTCTCCAGGCCCGCCCTTGGGCCCTCGCTGAAGACAGAACCTTCGAGGAGAAGCAACACGAAGCGGACGGCTACGAGGCGAGCTTGCTGGAACGAGAGCGACGCGAATACGAAGCGAGATTTCAAGATAATTCACGACCAGACTTGGCGATACCCCCCAATGAAGAACACGTTGTTTACGTACCGAATATTTCAGCGCAACAGTTTTGGCCTTTACTTGCATACATGTATACTGGATACCTCGAATTAACGCCGGAAAACATCTATCAGGTTCTACTGGCGACTCATCTTCTTCACATGCCTAGGGCTTTGGAATTATGCAGAAGTTTTCTGGCACAAGGGTCTGCAGCACCGCTATCAGCTCTGCCGACAACAACAGTGGTCAAACCGATCCCGAGTAGAAAGCTTCCACCTTTCATGCCCACGGCATCGTTTCACCCTCTATACCCCGAGCCGCCTGTTCCGTTCTTGAGGGCACAACACGATACTCCATTCCGACCTGTGGATCCGACAGTAGCGCAAAACATTGCGCCCGTCGGAGAGAAAGTAGAGATCGAGCACAGTCTTCAAATTGAAAATCATACTAGTGCAAAGGAGATATTGGAAATTCCCAGTTATAGAATAAATCGCCAGTCTCCTACGACGTCCAAGAACAATGATGAAGCCGTGTTTGGAGCAGAAGAAAGTGCCGGAAGGAGCGAAGAACCGTTTGTTAAAGCTGGAAGAAGCCGCGACGCTCTGAACTTAGTGAAATCTCGAAAATCTAAAGCCAATGTTAAACTAACAGTCGCGAAGAAAGCCGAACTTATCAATCCTACCGATGATAGTGTAGTGGTGGTCAAAACTAAACCTGAACCTAAAATGATTTCATCTCACGCTGAAGATCATAAGATTGTGATCGACGTAGCGTGCTGTGACGGACCAGTACGATTTCACAGAGTTCTGAATACCGCTTACAAATCCAACGGCGACGATCCTCAGAGAGCCGACTCAGATTCTAGTGATACGGACGACAGTTACATTGAAATAGAAGAAGACTCGAGATCGCAAAGTGAAACACCTTACGATAACTGCAACGCTTTCAGCAAGAGTTTACAGAAACAGATGAGCGAAAATATAAGAATAATGGGAACCTCGCACAACGAAAACCATCCCGCTGAAGTGCCGACTAAAATAGATGGACAGGACCCTGACGCAAGCAACAGTGACGTTTCATCAAAACAAGAAACGATATACACCTGCGTCTACTGCAACCATACCTTCAAGTCGCAATACTGCTATCAAAAGCACGCTCGAAGACACATTAATCCAGTTTCCATCGATGCAGTGAATCAGGGGACATTGGATATGATAGCTGACCCTTGCTGCAAAGTGAGAAAGCTGTCAGGAACTAAAGCAGCCGCTGTACCAAGGCGGGAAGTCCGTCTTTTAGATATGAACGTCCAATACTACCCCTGCAAGACTTGCGGGTCCAAGTTTCCTTCGTATTACTTCGTGCATAAGCACAGGAAGATGTGTCACGCGGAGGAGTTGGAGAATGGCCAGGAGGTGAGCAGTAAAGTGGTGCTGGGAGACCGGAAGAAGAAATCACCTGCGAATTCGACGGTTTCTTATTCCGCGGCGGGAGGAGGTGGGGAAGAGGTTCCGGCGGAAATGAACGAGGTGGCAAGCGACAAAACCGAAAACTAAACAAACGTCTAAGTGGTTCATCTCTTTAAAAAAATACCTGAGTTAAAAGTGTTTTAATGGTGAAAAAAGTAAATAAGTATTCAAAGTACCTAATTAATATTATGATTATTGTTGAAATTTGTGAATTCTTACAATTATTATTATTGCATGTGGTAGAATAACCAATTCAAGTACATATACGAAATAAAAGTTTCAAACATTGTTATTGTCAGATGAAAGGCGTACTTCATTTTGTTCATACATCGACACATTCCATTTAATCATATACACATTATGTATATTATTAAAAAATAACACACACAAGATCAACTATCCACTCTGACAATACTCGTACATCACAGAATCATGGTAAGTTGTAAGTTTCAAAAAGTTTCGCCCTCTTTTAGCAGTCAGACAAGTTGGTGAAAAGGTTTGATATATAAATCTTTGGTTTGCATCATCCTCAAAAGTCACTCATTATCAGCTATTTATCCATATTTGTCAATCAATCAAAAGTGATGGGCGTAACGGTAAAATGGTTTTAATGGGTTCTTACCTTTGTCGGGAAGGTCATCGTCACTGGTCTCCATGGCCTCCCCGCAACTGTCTTTCCGTCTACACGTTGTCTTCTTATTTTCTTCTATGTCTCTGTAACAATAATTAAAAATTGTATAAACTCACTTACATCAATTAAAACAATGTAAAATCGATAAAACCACAACTCTTTAATTTGGTTTTGAGGCCAAAATACCCAACCAAACTGAACTATTATTTTTTTATCAAATGGTAGAGCAAATATCTAGTACTACTTTATTTATTTGTTTTTTTTAATTTATGATTTATAGATCTAAAGGCGATGTACTAAGTCGTGTAATATTTTAAATTGAGCCGCTATCAATAACACCCCTTACGTAGATGGCGATAAGGTTTAAATTCCCGCTTAACACCATCCGCCTGTTTTGATTTATGCAAGAAAAAAACATGGCCAAAAAGTGCCTTTTATTTTATTTTGTGGATGGATGTTCAGGCATAAATATATAATTTTTTTCGATCATTTTATAAATAACTCAATTTGCCACATTATACAATAAAATCATAACCGAACATGGGTTTGTAAGTAGGAGATTTTGAACTTTAAAGCAGTTTTCATAGGCCTTATAATTTTTTTTGGGCTTATAAAAAGACTTATCTGAAAAATACTCGATTATTTCAAAGGTCAAGATGTATTCTACTCGCAGTATTTAATTAAAGCATCTGAAACATTTCTAGGCGACGAAATCTTCAAACCAAAAACACATGATTTTGCATTAGTACGTATGGCATCGCCTTAAGGCATTCAAATTTGCGTGTATTTAGAAGCAACTTGATGAAAAATGCAGCACAATCGTTACTCTTAAAAGTACCGCTATCCAGCTAAGTAAAGAATTTCTGGAAACCCTTTATTAAAGGTGTAAAATTTCCGAAAACCTGCAGTTATTTTTTTTATATGAATACCGCACAAGAGTCCCAACTTCCCAGTGAAACTATGGCATCCCCAATTATGTTGTGACACTGAAGGTTTTTGGGGAGGGAAGGAGATGGGGGAGTACCTGGCTATTTAGATTTGGTCGCCAAACACGGCTGAAGCTATTTCAAGCAACGTTTCAATTCTGAATTGTGGTCTCACACCAGGGCGATACTGAGAGTATCTTCCACTTTGGAACGTGCCGCAAGTATACTATGTATTATTTGAAATTAATAAATTATGAAATAACACAAATTAATCAAATAAAATTTACTTGCGCACGCCGCGATTTGAACCCTCGACCACGGGGGCCGTCGATGTTTTCATACCTATATTTTCGCTTATCGGCAATATAATTACGAATTATTTGACAGCGCTTTCAGGAAACCGAAGTTTCGAATTCCTTCTGATCTTAAGTTTGAGTTTTTCAAACATGTCGAATTGGATGCATGGTTGAAAGCAAAAATTTAAAAACAGCGTGCATTGCTATTATTATTTTTAAAGAACTTCGACACATATTGGACAAAGAGAAATTAAAAACTGTATATTTTGCCTTAGTCCAATCTCGACTTTCTTATAACATAGTATGCTGGGGATCATGTCTAAAGTCCAATGTTGAACCACTAAATATTACTCAAAAATTGATCCTTAAAGTGATGTACAAAAAAAAAAATTCTGTTATCCATCCAACCTACTTTATAAGGAATGTAATGTTATGTGCATAAAACAGCTATATATCACTCAAATACTTGGTCGATTTTTTATAAATATTAAATTTGCTGAAAGAACACAACAAATGCGGACAACTAGAATTAGCTCTACATTGAACTTTGTGGCTGTACATGTACATACTAAAACTTCTTTTGGTCAAAGAAATTATTTATATCAGGCACCACTTATGTTTAATATTCTTCCAAATCATATCAAGTCTACCAATTCTTTAGTTAAATTTAAAAAGTTAATTAAGGTTTATGTATTGACAGACGATTGTCTTAATATTTTTTCATCCTTGTCTTTTCTTAAATAATAAGATTTTTTAAGTCCCATTTGTTAAAAACTGAATGTCACCCTATCTGTCTTTATTATCTAATTTGCTTCTTCTTTTGAATAATGATTAATGAGTTATAGTTCAAATATTTTTACAATATACTGTCAAATTACCCATCTGGTAACACATCTAATACTCATTTTTTTCTTTAATTTTGAAATATTTTGTGTTTGTATGTAGAATTACTTTATGTTTGTGATACTCTTATGTTTGCTTCATTCAAATGTAAATTGTTAACCTCGATACAGGCTTAGTCCTAGTGAGGTTGATTTTTATGTGAAAAAAATGTGTTTTATGTATAGTGAGATGCAATAAATAAAATAAATAAATTGATTGCTTTGGGAGATTCTTTTGTTGGAAATATGTTCTTATGCAAAGTAAATTATACAACCGGACAAACAGATCGTGGTAAAATCACCTAAGCCGTCTTTCGGTAAGCAATCGGCATAAACCGAAGACACTGCGGACAAAAGTTCGCTACGGTTTACAGCGCAGCCATTTCGGGATTTGTATGTGTAATTATGTGTTTATAGAAAATATTATTAATCAAAATACCCTTTCTCAAGCAGTGCAGTGTTTTCTGTCCGGAATATCTATTATTTTCTAGTATTATTATTGTGTTCAGCTCACAGTATCATTGCCATCACGAGCTATTGTGCTTTAAAATATTTATTTAACTGAAAAAATTACTGACATTATTTATTTGTTGTATTAACAAACTTATTTCTGTATTCGTAACTGATTGAAATTAATCTCGGTTTCAGGAAACTCGTAGTACAAGCTGTTAACTGGTGAACCTACATCACATTCAGAGTCGTTTTGTGGTGTAACTGTTTTGATTTGAGCTTTCTTCTTCGAGTAAATCCCGTCGAAAATGTTTAGGTCAAAGTTTATAAAAAATCGGTCCTAAGGGGTTAGCATCAGCTGTTTGATGTGTTCCTAAGCGGAGACCCGGATAAAAAAGTTTATTTAAACCTTTTAGTTACTGAAAAACGAGAAGTTTTTTAAACGATATTTAGGGATTCTCTGTGTGATGTAGATTCATCAGATTCCCGTTTGTTTCCGGTCCTAACCGAGTGTTATAGACCCTGGAGAGATAAACCGATAGGGATGTATAGTGGTCGTGTCCGTGTGCCCAAAAAAGCTCAATTTCTCTTCACTGCTGATCTAATGTCCCTGAAGTCTGGCTCTGCACCCTCTAGATGGAAAAAAGCGTTCATTCATCCTATTCCAAAGAAGGGTGACCGCTCCAACCCGGCCAACTACCGCTATATTCTATCCAAAGTGATGGAACGTATGATCAACGACAAACTGCTCACATACCTCGAAAATAACAAAATTATTAACGACCGGTCAATACGGATTACGACGGAGCCGCTCGTGCGGTGATCTTCTCGCGTATGTGACGCGTGTTTGGGGGCGGTACCTGGAAAGTAAGTACGAGACCCAAACGTTTGCACTGGACATTTCCAAGGCCTTTAACCGGGTTTGGCAACGAGGACTTGTCAACAAACTGCCATCTTACAGACTACCCGCGTATATTGTGGATTGCCGACTTTTTGAGGAAAAGGTCGATCTCATAGGGATCGGTCCTGTCTCCGACTTTGTTTTTGTTGCACATCAATGATCCTTTGACGTATACACCGATTCGTTGCTACGCGGATGACAGTAGTCCATGAGTACAGTCCAGCTTTTTGTTTGACAGGCCTCCCAAAGAATACAAAAATTACAACAGCTCGGAGGGCTTCGAAGTAGAGAATGAACGGTTACCTCGAGGGTTTTACCCATGGGGTAAGAGTAACCTAGTCGAATTTAATGTTTCAAAGACCCAATTATGTCTGATTACGTCTAAAAAGGAACGAAATGGCAATCTAGCAACGCCTTCAACGCAATTAATCTTCCCAACATGCCATCCATTGATATGGTGGCTGTAACTAGATGACATAGGCACTGAGGAAATTATATTCCTCAGGGCTTCCTGTGGAGTTAGTGTAAAAAAATTGCATTTTCATATATTTACATTCTTTCCTGGAGAGATAATCAATTTTATTGGCTTGTCTGGGGGAGCTGGTAGTGGAAAGGTCTTATAATATGTAAATCGGCGAAAAATTTCTTAAAAATCGGTATAAAGTTCAGTGATGAAAGATTATTCAGAGATTAAAAATTCAAATTAAACCGTATCCACAAAAAGGGTTTCAATAAATCTACTCTCAATCATTTTAAATGCTATTAAAAATAACTTCAGAGACTTAATTCAATCAGTTTAACAATATTTATTTAACAGACTCCGAACGCCGACCCATCGAGGGCTGGGCAGAGTAGAGGACACCCCCTATAACAACTCCCCCGGGCAAACTCGAGGGAGAGGTACGCCACTGGTCGGAATAGTAATTATTAATTTAGGCTTTTGATACGTAAGCCGGCCGAGAGGTAAATATAATACACAACATGATGTAATAAATAAATAATGACATGTACGGATTTATTTTGTGTGTTAGTGATCTGATAAGGTACAAATGGGTCTGAATAATAATTATGGATCGAGTCAAAATTTTAAAAAATGCTATTGTATAATTTATTAAAACGAATTCTACAAGATATATTTTTTTATATCACACAAGTGTCCCAACTGCTCCTACCCGTCTGAAACCAGTGGAACAACGGCATCCCCAATTGGGGTATTTTGCAAGGCTGAAGATCGTGGAGAAGGATATGGGAAAGAGGAAGGTGGGAGAAATCTGGCTTTTAATTTCTGGTCACTAGACACGGCTAAAGCAATTTCAAGCAACGCTTCTATTCTGAATGGTGGTCAGGGTAATACTGAGAGTATCTGCCTAACTAAAAATGTCTTCATAGGTTTCATTTATTTATTTCCAAAGTCACAACTGCTCTCAACTTATCGAAACCTGAGAAACTATAGCATCCCCCATTGGGGTATATTTTGAGGCCAAATGGTGTGGGGAAAGTTGGGAAGTGACTAGCTATTCAGATCTGGTCACAAAACCAGATATAGCCATTTCTAGCACCATTATTGTTTTTGATGGACTTGATCCATATTATTCATCCAGATCAACAGCTCTATAAACTTTAGGGTTGCAAGGTAGGTACCGTAATCCCTGTAATATAATAATTGTTTATTAATGATGCTAATTGTGTACAAAAATCACATTAAAAAGCAGGTATCCAAATGAATTGTGATCTTATGGTGCGAGACATTTGCGAGCTGAAACGCGAATTACGGGAAAGGACGAAGTAAGAGCAAATGGCGCGAAACGCCGCTTGAGGTGGCTTCGTTCCTTTCCCATAATTCGGGGCTCGGCTCGCAAACGTATACGCAGAATTAGGCAAACAATATTCAGGCGAAACATAATATCTTCTTCAATAATTGAGAAGCGTTTTGACAAAGAGAAATATCTACGAAAACCTAACCTAAGATAATCTTTAAATGCAAATTCAATTAACTGCTAGACATGTTGAATAGTAAGATAGCTCAAATCATTTGTGAAAAGCCATTTTTATTCAAAAAGAAGTCGAAAAGTGCGATTTATGGCAAAAGCGAAATATCCAAAAATAAAAAAACGTTTTCATACAGTGAACATTTTAAGTTCTACAATAAAATTATGGTTTTCAATAATAACAAAAACTGTACGTTACCCTTATTTTTCAAATTTCTTAAATATATATACGTGACATTGATACGTCCATACAAAAATTGTATAAATAGGCAAAAATGGGTATCAGAAATAAAGATAATATTTTTATATAACTGGGGGTCTACTGAGATATATGTATTGAAAAAAGATAAAAATGGCTCTATACGACCTAGTTATACGACATTTCTACAGTTGTAGGTGTTTCACTTAGTGAAAATGTATCATTTTCTATTACACACAAAGCAGGTACATTTATTGATTTTTGAAAATCTGATTTAACCATTTCGCATACATATACACAGAGAAACAGAATTTAAAAAAAAACCGTTTTGGGTAGATATTTCTCTTTGTGAAAACTCTCAATTGCAAATTCACTTTGTGGCGTCATTTCAATTTAATTCAAATAAATCACATTGTATACACCACTATTTAATTAAAATGATCGACATGTTCCGAAACCAATGGTTTCTTCATCAGGATAAACATGAAAAAAAAAAAAAATTAACAAGAAGAGACAAAATATAAACTTGATATATATACTTCCAGTAGTCACCCAAAATGAAAATGTTTAATCGAAAATTTGCTTGAAATGGCTTCAGCTATGTTTAATGACTAGATCTGAACAGCTAGGTATTTGTCAATCTTTCTCTTCCACTCCCCACTTCTGTGACTTTCCATAATTTAGCGATATCAGTACAACTGATTTCAGAAAGTTTAAACTAAAGTGTAGTATCAAACATAAAAATTTATATATGTAATTATTTATTAATAATAACAAGATTATACGTTTCTTGTATATCTTTCCGAGAAGATAAACAAAAACAATCTATCTATCTATATATATAAAGAAGAGCGTCTTAAATAATTATAAGCAATAATTAGTCGCCTGAAATATCAATACAAATTGAAAATATCTCCAGAGTAAAAATAAATGCTGCCAACGGGAATTGAACCCATACCTTCTGATGTCCGGTCGCGTGCTCTGAAAAGACTAATTATTGCTTATAATTATTTGTTATCCTTTATGCTATGCATAAAACCTTGTCTTATAAACATTAGTTTATCATTAAAAATTAAAAAATATACATATTATGAGTCAGAAACACGGGATATCAGGGGGTAAAGTGTACTAACTTCAGGGGGTGATTCTAAATGATTTTAGAAATAGAAATGATAAATTACTTTTTTAGAAATTCCAATGCTTTAAGGTAAAAATATTTTAATATGAGAAAAAAGTTTCAATTTTGAAAAATGTTATCCATCTTTTTTACTTCTACCATCATGTAAAATCACCTTCCGAAGTAAGCGCTCTTTACCTCCGGACACCCTGTATAGTATTGTAAGTTTGAAATATGATGAAACCTCAACAAATTTATTTTAACAAGAAATGTATAATTTAGAGTCATATTATTATTTATCTGCTGATGCTCTCATATCTGATTTCACAATAAGGTTAACAGTAATTGAATTTAATTTTATAACATATATTTTATATTATATCATAATTTGATGACTGAGAGGAATGTAATAATATGAAGATTGGAAATATTTTGATAAAATGACAATTTCTAAAAATAAAAATGCATTTCTAATAAAATTTATCATTATATCCAGAGATGTGCTTTATTTCAAATAAATCCATTTCAAATGGAAATGCAAAATGGGTATTTTCCATTTTGCATTTTAAATGCTTTTCTAAAAACCATTTTGCATTTTAAATGCTTTTCTCAATGCATTTTCCATTTTAAATGCTTTTTGCAAGATTCTTCCTACTATCTCCACTCATCTTTTTTTCATAAACCCCAAATAGTCGGTCCTCAACCTCGCTATGAGAGATAATTTACATTTGTCAAGTTGCTCCCTGGTAGGAGCCCTGGCAATTGAGTGATACCATTACAAAAAATACTGAACATGGGGCCATGACGCTGTAATATTAAATGTTAGATAACAGTTTCTATGTTTTTACGTTGGCAACATTAGTACCACGCAAATTTTTTGTGGTTTCATAATTTGTAGTCGTGGTGTTTTTGGATTTACCATCATGTAATTTGTTTGTTCTACATTGATGTCCATTATTAAATGAAAAAATTGTATAAAAATTGTATAATTATTTTAATTGTTTGGCCTGAGAAACCATTTTGCATTTTCAAGGCATTTTGAAAATAGGTATTTTGCATTTTGCATTTTGCATTTTCAAATGGAAAAGTTTTGACCCATTTCCATTTTGCATTTCAAATGGTTTTGGGTACCCATTTTGCACATCTCTGATTATATCACAAGAAAATTATTATGATTTTTTCACAGTATTGATAACTGAGACTTTGTAACCTCTAGCCAGAGTGGTAGATATTATCAGGATCGTCCTGGTGAAAAACTACCATTCATGGATTTAGTCATGTTTGGTTACCGGATCTGAGTAATTGGGTACTTCCCACCTTCCTCTCTCTCATCTCCTTCTCTTCTCCTCTCCCTTCAGCCTCGCAACATTGGGGGTGTCGTGGTCACACTACACTGGCTTTGAACATTAGGATCGTTTGGGACGCTTATGGGGTTATAACATATTTTTAATTTTATTTTTTATATTAACCCCACACAGGAGGCCCTGAAGAAAATAATTTCGCTCAGGGCCTATGTCGTCTTTTGGGATGCTGATGCTCTAAGTTTTTTATTTCTGTTTAATTGGTGTATAACAATAAAAGCAGAACTTTTACTACACTAAGCCCGCCGCATGGGTTGGAAAGCAATCGACATAAACCAAATGCTGCAAAACCCTGCGAAGAAGATTAAGTTCGCTATAATATGGTAATGGCCTGAAGCGCATTTCAGTGTGGAACTTTTCTGCGCAGGGTCTTAAGCTGGGTCCAGACATGTTCTTTTGTCCGTACCGTACCTCCGTTTCGTACCAGCGTCGCTATCCAAAAACTCTGGACGCATCATCTTTTGTCCGTACCGTACCTCCGTTTCGTATCCACGTCGCGATCAAGAGCCCGTATCTCCGTAACGTCGCTGCGATCATCGCGTGTTCATTTCCTCCCACCATGTCGTCGACTGCGGAAGTGTTTGAGAATTTGACGATTGCTTGCGCGTCCTTCATTGTTATTCACAATAATATAACGAAAAAAAAACAAAAAAGGCGACGTTGGTGGGAGTTAGAATTGTTCAAAAACAGAGAAAGATGTCGCACGCCGCGAACACGTCCAGACTGGCGCAGACCCGTACCGTATCGCCTTTGAACGGCTCGAAAAACCGACTCGCGATGGATCGGAGCGTACCTCTATCCGTATCGAGACGCCGTACCACCGTACCGTACCGAACGGGCGTCCAAACTAGCGTTCTTGATCGCGACGCTGATACGAAACGGAGGTACGGTACGGAGAAAAGAACATGTCTGGACCCAGCTTTACAGCATTTGGTTTATGTCGATTGCTTACCGACACGTGCGACGACGGGCTAAATTTTTCTTGTCAAAAATGTTGCGTGACAATAAAAATTAAACAACTAAAAACGCCACTCGGCATGCACCCACGTATAAAAAAGTAATTATTTAAACAAAAAGAACAAAAACACTGAGTCAGAGCCGGAGCATTCGCTGGCAGTTATGTATTCGCTCGACTGGTCCTAACATCACTGTCGTGTTGTTGTAGATATTGTTCTCCAGAATGTTGGTAAACATTCGTAAACTGGGAATTTTACTAAATAAAACAATCTGAAATTAGATCACATACTGTATGCTCTATTATATCACAATTTTTAAAGTATATAATTACATATATTTAAATTTTCTAATTTTATTAGACTTTCATTGATTTTGACCGGTCGGTGGCCGAGTTGACATCGCGTTTGGGTCCCACCCAGGCGTAGTGTGTTCAATTCCTCGGCTGGCCAAGTCCTCCATCACAACACAAGCAACATTTTCAGCTTACTGTAGTGGTAGTAGGAGATTTTCAAATATTGTCGGGTTATTCGTAACCCGGGAATGTTTGTCTTTATTTAAAAAAAAAAAAAAAAATCAAAGTTTCACGGCCACGTACAAAAGACCTTATCAAATGATTGTACAGTTAATTTTCCTTTTAAACACCTTTCAAATCATTTTATTGTTTATACAACGTAATCTACACATACACACATTATCGGTGGAGATATGCCAAACAATTCGGTCTTAGCACACACTAATTGCCACATTCATACATCATACATACTCTTCGATTATTCTGGCTCTTGACATGGCCCAACTCAAGTATCTGATTCACTTGATCGTGCCATGTCTTCCTCAGGCGTCCCCGACTTCTGCTACCTGTGTACCCGACTTCTGCTACCTGTGTACCCGACTTAGTGTTGTTTGATAAATTGCATTAACCCCTATTTATTTAATTGGAGAAATATAATATCAAAAACAGTAAAAATGCAGAAACGAAACTTTAAAAAGGTTTACTGCAAAACTACATTGCATACCCGACATTGTTTTTCGGGACTGTTGTAAGAATTTAAAAATATTAAAATTTTGAATGCAAACATAGAAAAAGTTTTTTAAAGTCGCTTCCCGGTGGTTTTTATTGTACACGTTACACCAAACTAAAAACATATCTAATTAGACAAAGGTATTATAAAAGTTATTGTTGTTACATTTTTTTATCGTTTTACCTAAAACATATTTATTATAAAATTTGCGAACCTTGACAAATATTTTTCAAAGACTAAATGTTGTTTCATAGATTTCAAAATTTTCAAGAGCGTCTTTTGTAAACTTTTAAATGAAAATACAACAGCGTGGTGATTTCTTTCTTAACACAGTTTAAATTGTAGGTAAACTTGTTGAATTCCGCTGCATGCAAGGGCATTTGAAAAAACAACCCTTGATTTCGACTTTAAATTTTAACAAGATAAGTTTTTGGGGTTTAGTTTGGGTTATTTTAATAATTTATGCATATTTCCTACGGGAAAAATTAATTTTGATTGAGAAAAATAGAACTTTAATGCATCTTTTAAACTCTCCCACCACGTAACTAGTTATTTCTTGTAGTAATTCAGTTGAAATCGAGTGCTCTTTGTATATTTTTTGCGTATGCAGAAGAATTTGACAACTTTATCAAATTGCATATCTCCCTGTTATACTGAGATAGCATGACTTTTATGAGTCCTACAATATGCAAAACCATGTAAAATGCCATTACAATTTCCAAAATGTATTGTCCAAAAATAAACTTGAACTCGATAAGTCACAGTTTTCTTTTCACTGTTCCTCTTATTCATTATACATATTTCCAAACAAAAACAGAAAAAAAAAACTAAAATGAAACAAATTGTTAGATAATAATGGAAATTCAACAGTAGTAAGATGAACTAAGTTGAAACTAGAGCTGCGAAATATCATCACAAACTAACCTTAAAACGTTAGCACAAGAAAGCCCACCATACCTTAAACGCTGGAGAAATACTTTATGTGACATTATTGAGCTATTAAACATTGATTGATTGCTAAGGCACGAAGATGTATCACTCTATTTGCAATATTCACGGTCAACTGGCCATGTGGCAAATCAGAACTGTCACTCTGCAAGTCTGACATTTGCAGCAAACTACTGAATGTTGATAAAAAATGAAAACAATACTACTAGCGCCATCTCTCGTTGCAGAACTTTATCCTTGTTTAAAATAGACAAGTTCCAAACCATCTACAGAGAACTTTAGGTAAAATTATCAAGATATTTTATAAATACACACTTCAGGTTTGTTTTTTTCCTTTTGAGAACAACTCATATGGTCTCACAGAAATCGTTGTAACTTCCTTTTTATTTTGGTGAGAAATAGCCTAGACGATGTTACAAAAATGAAAACACCACGTTTTATATTTAAATTCAAAGTTAACAACAAAAGAATTAAAATGTGAACCTTTTGAAACCAATGATACCCAACCGCAACTTGATAAAAACTGTTGAGATTTCGTTAACTTTTTATTAATTATTTTCATATAAAATGACAAAAAAAAAAGAGGCAGCGGTAACGTTCGTTATATTTTTTTTTTATCATTATCATAAATTTCAGTTACAAAAAACCATACAGTGACCAATTTAATGTTTTTTTCATGTTTGCCGTAAAAATTTTAATATTTCAAAAAATATATGTTTATTTCTAATAATAAAATATGAGAGCATAATTTTATCACCTTTCTTAAAGTTTTCAGTTTTCCCATATGTTCGGAAATATTCCATTTATTTGGATTGTTTTGCAAAGCAGAAATACTCCGAACCTCTGACAGAGTATGGCTTAGGCCTGAGGAGGTAATAAATAATAATACAGTTTTTCTTCAAAGGTATTCTAGAAAGATGACTTGATGACTGATGACAATTAAACAAAAATTAAAGGGTTACATTCCAACCACAAATTTATTGCAAAGTACATAGTCTGCATTTCTGCATGAGCTAAAACTTTTGAAAATAATTATTTATACCTAATCCAAAACTAAATAAGATCAGCATTTCTTTGCAGTGGTAGTTTTTCCTGGCAAATAATTCAGATTCGTAACATAGTATTTTATCATGCAAGTTCTACCTCGGATGTTCCTGATTTTTCTCTATCTTTTATATCTAAGTATAAGTCAGTCTCCTGACGCTGCTTTTCCTATCCATCCACTCTGTGCATCCAAACCGTAACCGTAAACCAGTAACCCTCCCCCTTCAATCTTATTCCTTACTCTTTTTGCTTAGAATTTAACCCTGTCGGTGTCCACATTGGACTTTGTAAAAAGAACTCAAAATTAATGCCTTTGCTAAGCACATACAAAGAAATTAACAATAACTAACTAACCATCATACCATGTCACCACAGGAGTGGGCAGGTTAGATGCATAGTGCGGTAGAGATACATGGTCGCATACAAACGCTTCGAATATTCCTATCAATTGACAATAAATATAAGAAAAACCTAACAAATTCTATTATTTTCAATTAAGGATGTGTTAATGAAACTATTTTTAAAGAAAACTTCTTGCCGGCAAGGTATTTCCATCCAAATCTCCATATTGCCCGTCAAGATTGCACAAGATTGTTGTGTATTGCCTATTCTTGTCAACATTTTTATTTATTGTATTGCCCTGCCTTGATGGTGAGTTCGCTCGGCAAACAAAAAAACTCGCCAGGCCAAACTATTACCTTCTCGCTCTGTTACGTATTATGTGTGTCTCTGTCTCTACCCGCTACCAAAACTGTCATAATTTGTTTGGTGTTCATGCAAGAGATTGTGTTGTGAATTTTTCTCATACATTACAGCAATCTTAACGGGACACAACAATATTGACAGTCAACACCTTGACCCTACAATACTCTTGACGGCCAAGGCCAATTGTTCAGCAACCGGCAATTTATCGTGCTAATTTACCAGCACATTTAGATGGCTACAGCAATGAATGTAAAAACAAAAAGGCATGATATAAAGATTAATTTAAATTAAGGATTAAAAGAGATTGCATAGTTTTTTATTAATAAAAAACATCTCTAAATAGTATAAAATAAAGTCGCTATCCGCGTCTGTCTGTTTGTGAGCTTAGTTCTTCTAAACTACACAACGGATTTTGATAGGGTTTTTACAATCATTTAGAGAATTTCTTCCGGAAGGTTTACACATATGATACACGCATATTATATTTATAGAGAGTAGAGAAAAGTCAATGTTTTATAATCAAGTTGTTAAATATATTTTCGGGCCCTACATTGCTAACGCTGGCTAAACCTAATGACAATAAATCCAAATACTGTACTACGGAATTGTATATATTAAAAAGGCCTACAGAAAAGTCAGTGATGGTATATGTCCATCTCCTAATGCCGGGTACACGTAAGCTAGTCTAAAATAAAATAAGAAAGGTCTTATAATGAACTTCTAACTTAAATACCTGTAATTTTTTTAATGTTGTTGTGGTTAGTTTTAATAGTAAAAATAATTTTCAAACATTTAAATCTTCGGGTCTCCCAAAAACATACCCAAGCTATAAAAGTACTAAACAAAAATCGAATATTATTTGAAATGCAACCCGTTAATAAATATGTTTATTACGGTCAGTCTATCGGTATTTGCCGATAACTGCTTTATTTAAATACGCCCCACCGAGCAGCTTGCATCAGATTTTAGTCATAAAAACCCTCATTTCAGGAATTGAATTATTACAATAACAAATAATATACTATCCTTTTGTTGAAATACTGATGTAAACGAAAGGCACAAAGATAAATATAAAAAGAAACCTTGCATTACCATTCGATATTTATGTACATATAGTTGGGACCTTTACAAAGAGATTGGTATACAATATTTACCAATCTCTTGTATCTTTTTAATTGAGACTTTTACGAAAGTCTCTAAAAATCTTAAGAGTCAAAATAAATTTTGGAATTTTTTGGAAACGGGTGATACAGTGATGCGGAAAGATGTAACCATAGAAATATTTTAATAATTACAATAATACCCACGCACAGGTTTTGCTTTTGTGGGCTTTTTTGCTACGAACTACAGCATTTTTATTTGTTTAACTTTCCAGTGTTGTATCAAAACATAAAATAAAAAAAATTGCATTCGATCATCGGTAGCCACGATTCTAGACAAAACTCTTTAAGAGGAACCTACAAGCCAAAAATGTGTATATTCTTGGTATACCTTATATTGTAGGTAATAGGCATTAAAACCGCTCGACAAACGGAGTCTAGAAACGATAGAATTTAAGCAAAAAAAATTGGTTTATTTTTTTTGTAAATAATTTTATAAGAAAGCAAAAAAGTTAATCAAGTGAAACTGTCACAGATAATCTTGGCTATAATGCTTTATTTTTTTAAAGTTGTTTCCTTTATGCGTTCATACATTTCTATTGAAAAAATATTTTTTTTAGTAGTTAGCATTTATATTTTTTATTGAATAGTTTATTTTTTTATTTGTATTCTACTCAAGCGAAGCGATAGGAAAACCTTCGATTTATCTAAAGCATATTTTTTGGTATTCATAATGTACACCAATTCGTTATAAAGATTAATCAAAATAGTGATTTGGCATTAGCTTCGCTTTAAAAACCCACCACGCGTGTGTTCACAGACAACCACACAACCAAGATCTGGTTAATAACCATAGCTAAAGTCATTTAAACTACGATCTCACTCTGTAATATATATGAGAGTGCAAATAAGGTCAACCAATGTGTAAACAATACCATTTCGATATTAAATTCAAGACTGATAATATAAAATTCCATCTCCATGAGCAAACACTAAAATCAATTACATTACATTTCCCTTCCTCTTATCCTTCTCCCCAGAGAGTGGCAAGCGGGAGCATCTCCTCTCTGATGCATGATTGAAATTTGAATACTTAATTTAATTACTCCTCTTCTGTTTGCAGAGGTACCGCCATGCTTTTACAACTTATTACAATAAAATTAATTGATTCACTTTGATCCAATCTTTGGGAGTAGCTATTCGAGTTGAACGTTCGCACAGCCATTATTCATTATCCTTATTGCCTCTGGAATATGAATTCTGATTTACTGAGAAATGTTTTCAACAAGTGCCACATAAATGGGATTGATTTTATTTTGCCAAGTTTCACTGCATATAATATAGTACAGGGTTTTCCATTAAGAGGTGTTATTTTGAATAGTCCGCTATTTCAGTAGATGTTACTTTTGAAGCTGTCATTTTTTGACATTTGACAAGAAGAAACTACGCCATTAATAAAAATGGAACGATACACGCTTCAACAACGCATTGAAATTATTAAAATTCACTTGAGTGAATCAAATGCAAATCATCTTGAGTGATGAGGCCCATTTCCACCTCGGTGGCTTCGTCAACAAGCAAAATTGTCGCATCTGGGGCTCGAAAAACCCAAGAGTTATTGTTGAAACGCCTCTCTATCCTCAACATATGACTGTTTGGTGCGGTTTATGGTCCGGCGGAGTCATTGGACCTTACTTTTTCGAAAATGAGGCTGGAGCAACAGTTACGGTGAATGGATTGCGCTATCGAGAAATGATTAATGATTTTTTATGGTATTGGATGGTAGTGATCTGGACAACGTTTACTTTCAACAAGACGACGCTACGTGCCACACAAGCAACGAAACCATTGATCTTTTACAATTGAATATCGAAATAACACCTCTTATTGGAAAACCCTGTATGTTATTTATCCAATTATGAAGAGGAATTTAATATAAATTTTTAAAGGTATTTTGAAATAACCAGACCCTGCTCAAAAGAAAAAAAAAATTTCACTAAAATAAGGCAAAGGTTTGCAGCGCAGTCCATTGTCAGACTTTTCTGCGTAGATTCTAACCGCCTGGCGTAGCTATGCTAAAAATGAGTGAGGTAGGTAAATTATAACACATTTGTAAAAGTGTCTTACTAAATAGTCGAAAATATTCAACTTTGGAAACAAGCCCAAGCCAAAATCAATAGGGCTGCCAGAAACCATAAAGTCTGCACCAATCGATAGATTCAAGCTGAATTGTAGGAGCCATGTTGATCAAAAAAAATGCAATAAATAATAAAAATGTATGCATGTAATTGAGGAGCCTACTCCAATAGGGACAATAAATCCGAATTGCCCTTTTTCCAGAGCATCGCTTTTTCAATTCCTGGAACCGTTAAAATTTGAAAAATGGCTAAAATAAAATAAATAAGTAAAATTTTGTTAACTCTCCTTGTAAAAACAATTAGTAATTCGTAATCAGATGTTATTTACGAGGACTGATAGTGGTAGGACGAGGAGTGATATTCAATGCGAGTTTCCTGCGTACTGTCAGATTAATTTATTGACAAATCACAGAAAAGGAGACAGTCACGCCGCTTCCTGCACTCCATGCAACTAGCTTTGTTCCTCTTTCCCTGATTGGCTGGGAATGGTATGGTTTTAGTGGAGAAGGGGAAGGGAAAGGAAAGCAGTTGAGGTGGTGTAGATGTGAAGCATCGGGCTGAAGTGACCAAGAAGTGAATCTCTAATTTAGCCTTAAATGTGGGGTTTGCATGCACCCCGTAGTCAGGGGGCTCTTTCCAGAAAGGAGATGTTTGCACTGTTTAAGCTGGATGGAAATTTGTAGGGTTCTCTCATCACTAGCCAGAGAGTGCCTATTTTCAGATTTAAGAACGCAGAGAAAATATAAATCTCAAGTTATGTTTGTTGGAAGGCCAGTATTTATTGTGTGTAGTATTGTATTTGTTCTGTGTAATGGTGCCGTAGATCTGGGTGTAACGCGCAATTATTTTGCTTAAAAATACTTTTCTAATTTGATTAAAACCAGGGTCACAATCAATTAGGTAGATATAAAATCAACTCACCCCTGATTTTCCATCGCTATATCCTGCGTACTGCGGCTGTCAACCTCCTCGGGGAGGGGGGTGACAGGCGGGGGCGTCCTCAACGGCTTCAGCCCCTCGGGGGCCTGCTTGGCCTGCCCCAAGTAGGTGGTGGGCAGAGCCCCAAGTCCGTTGCTAGGCGAGTTGACTATTGCGTTGCCGGCATTGATTCCTACCACCACCGGACTGACCCTCTGCAGGTCCGGACTCACTGAATTAGGAACTGAATTGATGCCAAAGTTAACTATGTGTCCCGGACTATTAGCAACATTGCCCGTAGATAACGTCACTGAATTTGATAAAGTACTACTGCTGTTTTCACCACTCACACTGCTGTTCAGGCATATAGTCACTGGCGTAATAAACGCTTTGGTATCCATGTCAATGTCCACTGAATTAGAATCTTTTGAAGATTCTTTCTCCTTAGCAGCCGCCATTGCGAGATCTTTTTGACTGATGGCCAGGGGATCTCGGGCATTTTTCGAGTCGTCTCCGGAAGAGGCACTCTGCCGGAGATTCTCTTTGTTGTCCTTCCCGGTCTTCTGCTGTTGCTCTCGCTGCAGCCGAGTGGTGACCCCCGTGCTGAGGATGTCGATGATGCTGGAGGGGTTCTGGCTGTTGACCTTCTGGGGGTTGCGCGACGACCTCGTCCGCTGGCGGGACTTCCGCAGCAACTGCTTGTAGTTCTCCGTCTTCTTGGACAAGTAGTAGTACTGAACGCAGTCTTGCACGCTCTTGCGGTCGAGGTAGGAAGCGATGACTCCAAAGGCCTTAGGATGCTGCAGGTACTTTTCCTTGAAAACTTCTCGTTCGCTATTCGTCCACACATTGAGGTTCTGGCGCTCTTTGTACTCTCGCTCCATGTCGGGACACACTCCGTTGGTGTCCGTGTAGACGGGATGCGGCCTGCGAGGGTCGTGCATGATGGGCGGGATGACGGCGTAAGAACGCATCTTCTTATCCTCCAGCTCTTGTTCTTGCAAGCCATCCATGATCTCCTCCAGGTCTGCCTCCGACTTGATGCGGGCGCCCACCCTGTTGAAGCGTTCCTTGTCTTCCCGTTGCTTGCGCAACTCGGGGAACACCTTCTCGAAGAACTCTCGGTTCTTGGCCTCCTTGGCTTTTCGCTTCTGACTGTTTTCCACCTTGTCCACCTTCCGCAGCCACTCCATAGACAGGTCGGTGTAGGTCTGCACAAGATAATTGTTGCGCGACTCGTCCTCGAGGTGTCGCTTGCGGAAGTACTCCTGCAGGCGGCTCTTGTAGGCCATGTGCCGCTTTTTGTTCTCGTGGTAAACCTCGGTGTCCTGGGGTTGGTTGTAATGTGGCACGGAGTTGTTTCTGGGGACATTAGGGAAGGGCTCGGGGGCGTACAGCGGAAGCAGCACGAGATGTGAACTGGAAGCCTTTTTGCGGTTCTCAGTGTAGATCTTTTGCGCTAACGACCGATGTTTGGGGATGACTTCCGACTCGACTTCTTTACTTCCGGCGGCAGGTTTTGATGCGATCTCTTCGAGTTCCGAAGCTTTCTTCTTTAGTTTGGCTAGCGCTTGTTCATTGAGGGCAATATCACGGTCCACCTTGGCTATCTGCTGCAACAATTCGTCCTTGGTGGTGCGGAAGCTCTGGTCCTCAGCCAGCAGCTCGGGGGCCATGGGCGGGGACAGCGCCTCCATGGCCTGCGCCCCCAGACCCCCCTGCCCCTGCTGCAGGCACCCGCCGTACACCATGCTCTCCTGAAAACAACATACAACAAGACTTATGAGAACAAGATCAAAAAATTCAAATCACTAAATTGAAAAATCTCGAAATAAATTCAAGTACCATCGCACTGTTCCTGATAATTAAATAATTATCATAAACGGAAAAAAAAATGAAAATACCTAACCTACGAAAACATTACATTAGAATTATCAATGAAAGTTAATTTATCTGTTAAAAATACCATTTTATTAGCAGTCTTCGTGATATCTGTACGTATGAACAGTATAAAACTGTTACATTAACGGTATAAAAGCAAAACAACACTTTCACAAGAAATTTTATAAATTCGAGAGTTTTGACAAGGGGGCTAAATCAAAACTTCACACCAGTATAAAAACGGAATTATCAAACAAAGTCCTTGTTATTTATTTACCATTTCGTAGAGATACATCCTGATGAGATATTGTAACAACAAAACATAACAAAACCGTAAGTCCTAATTCATAAAACAGTTCACAACACTACGATGACGCATACGCATGGCCGCGATAACAAATTATTTGCGGGGCTAAACACGCTGCACATTTTTACTATACGCGACAGAATAGTAAACAACAAAACATGAGGCGCCAAGCAGCGCTACTGGCGGTGGAATGTGTAACTAGGGGACAACAGGTGGTTCGGAACTTTGATAGCGGCGAGCATAACCTACTTCAGGAGGTGAATCATAGATGGGGGCGGAATTTAATGAGAACTTATTGCGTCGTGAATATTTTATCGTGGGCTCGACAGGAAATGGACATTTTTCTCAGTTTTCTACCAAATTAAAATACACTAATCTGGTCGATTACGAATTAATGCGGTAAGTGTTTTGTTTTGAATTGTTATTGATATGTTTAGTCATTCCAAGAAGGTAAAGGAAAATATCGACATTATTTCATAATAATTTATGAAACTAGTATTTTTTGTTAAATTTGTTTGGCCGGGATGTATATAACGTGGATATTGATTTAGAATAGCTGCCTACTCAAAGAAGATTTTAATTCTGTAATAGGTATAACGTATTTCTCAAGCTGGCAACATAAATTAATAATAATTCAGAATACATGAATTGAGCGCTCGCAGACGAGACTTTAGACGCGGCAACATTTTCGTTGCAACAGTTGCGGGCATAAAAATCCATCACGGATTACGGTATATATTAATGTATGTGGAGGTACGACACATGACGACTCTATGCGGACTTTTTTGAATTTGTATGAATTTTGTAATAGTTTCCAACTGTCACCGCCAGTATAGTCACTCGTCTGCGTGCGCCCTAAGTTACATCAATTTCGTTTTTGTATTTTTCTGGTTATAATAATAATTTATGAAATAAAAAACACAAAAAATACCGTTAAAAAGCTGTTTTCGACTGCATTCGAATCACTTGTTGAATACGAATTTAAGCCAACGGCATGTTTTTTCCGTGTACAGAAAATCAAAATAACGTTGTTGCCAAACACAATAAGTATGTCAACTTATTGTGTTATTATAATAATGAAGTACCTAGTAACTTATTGGCACGCTGTTTTTATTTCTAATGCAATATCATTAGCGACAACGCGAAAAACGTGCGTAATATAACTGCAATAAGTAATTGAATATTATATACTAGAGCAGACCCGTGGAAAATTACGGGATAGTAATTCTTGACAAATCAGTTTGCTGTTAAAACATTAAATTACAACTAGGTTAGGTACTTTTTCGCTTGTCTGAATTCTTCACACAATCAGATCCAATTTTAAAAAAAAACACATAAATTTGAAGCAAATTTGAGTACATTGAACCAGAGTTACGCATGACACACCGAAATGAGTATTTTATAATTACGATTATACATAAACTTACTAAACACTGTCACTGTACACAAAGGACATTTATGGTTGTAAACTATCTTTCTTTTGCATGCATCTTTTTAAAGAAAGATGGAAAGGTTCAACGGAACTTCCAACGGAGCCATCAGCGTTGCGCCTTTAGGTGCTTAGTACAACGTGCAAGCGGAAACTCAAATTATGACGACGTGAATAAAAAATTATGGACATTACGCTGTAGAAAGTCGTGGGAAGAAAAGGCAGTGGGAAAATAGAAGATGAATGTTAAAATCAAGAAGTCTTTGTAATGCTTTATGACATGATATGCACTTTTTATGAGAATATTACTGCACTAATATGTGAAGCCATTATGCCAAGAAATGCCAGGTGCGGCGTTCCCCAGGGTACTGTACTAGGCCCTGTCATATTGAAGATTTTATAAATAATATTGTTATGCTTGTGATTTTAAGTCGATATCCTTTTACAAATAATGCGTCGATATTAAACAGGAAATAATTTCGGCAACTTACGATTCTCTCGGGGGTATAATACCAAATGCGGCAAAGATTTTTGGTACAACCTGTTATATTTCCTGCTAATCTGTATACACGCAGTTTTTTATCTTTTGTTTCCCACTTTTATATCATAGCTATTGGTTATCATCATCATCAAGGCAATCAATCATAAGCCTGCAGAGTTCAGAATGCACCCGTAACAACTTAGCAAACTGCACTCGCACTGTTTATTTTTTTATTTGCTTTACCCACACCACTACCTTCAGCCTCACAACATATCCCGATTGAGGATATTTTAGTCCAACTGGCTCCAGGCGATTGTGGGCAGTTGGGTGGGTTTTCCATTGAAGAAGTAGTCAAGAAGTAAATTAGCACAAATATTATGTATTTACCCTGGTGTCCACCCTCAGCGGCTGCATCTCGGGGAGCAGCTTGGCGTGGTGGTGCGGCTGGTGCGCGAGTAACGCGTGATGGTTCTCCCCGAGGCGGATCTTCTTGAAGGGTGGCGGCTCCTGGGCGGGAGGCTGCTGGGGCGGCGGGGGCGCCAGTGCGGAGGGCGGCGCGGCTGCAGCCCCCAGCGCCGGCTGCGGCGGGTAGCGCCCTCCGCCGCCCTCGCCGCCCGCCGCCGCCCCCGCCCCCGCCCCCGAGGGCAGCAGGCTGATGCGCTGGCGCTCGGGCGCGCGAATGTAGTCCATGACGGCCACGCGGCTGTAGGGGATTTCTCTATAATACAAGGAAAAACATCATTTATTTAATGTTTTACAGGCTGTTATTAATTAATAACAATTTACACCACACTATATGGGAAACAATAGAAATGACAGAGAAAAGATAGATAGATATTCTAAAACCAACGATCACAAGCAGTGCGAACGAAATCTTAGGACAATCCGTGTTTTGAACATTAGTCAATTTTACGCCAAAAACATGCTAGCATTCCTCTTCAAACACAGAACTATTGTTGACATGTCCAAATTGCTCGTGATAATAGAACCTAAGGGCATAATCTTAGTCTCCTGATATATTCAATCAAATTGAAAATATCTCCCGAGCAAAAATAAATGCCGCCGACGGGAATTGAACCAACCGATTGCCATTTCCAACCGAATTATTATTCCCATATGGGGAATAATAATAATTCGGCTGGCGGTTTAGCCTACACACCATCCGATTTGCAAAACCCCAACAAGCTGTCCAGCAAATCGGATCGTCAGTAGAAGCTAATAGTGAGACAGCCACAGTATTATAAAATAATAATACCAATGTAATAAAATAAATATTCACAAAAAAATACACAGTAAAAATGTGCTTTATTATTACTTGATGTACAATATAGTAAAAATATTATACGAATGTGTAGATTTTATCAACGAATCATCACCGCCAATTGATTAAACTATATGTATTTTAAATAGGATGTAAAAAAAATAAACAAATCGAAAAATTTATGACTAAAGACCATAGCCGCTACTCGGCATTATATTTAGCAAGAATAACATTCAAAATATTCAAGGCAGTAAGCATGTATTAAAAATAGTCATTTCGATGGTGTGTCTCTAATTAACTTGGGTTTAATGAACTCTGAAAAATATTAAAAAATGCATTGATTTTCAAAATTAGAATTGATTTTGTGGCAGCGATTTAGACAAGTGATAAAGTAGTTTAAAAATTATTTAATTACATATATAATTAAGAATGATATATTTGAAAAGCGTATTTATTTTATTTTAATTTTTGACAGATGCCGTAATTCTCAACCGGTAATCGAAAGGTAATATTCTCATTACCTTTTGAAAGGCAATAATGTAACCCGAGGCAAACATTTTTTTACAAACACTTTTAGCTTCACAAATGCTACAATTATAATATCCCGTGATTACACACAAATTATTTTGTTCATTAAATACGAAATCTAATACCAAAAATTAAATTATTTGAAAAGCATAAAAATGTACACAAACATGGCCTGTCCTCGAGGTCCTAGCCCAGGGGCATTCCAAGAGGATTATGGAATATGCCGTGCCCTGCCGCCAGCAGCCCCGGCGAGGGGGCCGCGGGGCCGGTGAGTCTGAGACACCGCGGGGGCCTCGGCCGCATAATGGCGGCTTCCCCCCGCACTGGGGCCCGCGCCGGCGCCCCCGAGAGGACACTAGCGCGGACACCCAGGCGTCGAGGTAACGCGGTTACCGTTTCGTATATATGCCAAGAGAAGGGAAAGCAGCACATGCTAGCTCGGTGGCGGTATCTCTCGGTGGCGCGGGGAAAGATTAATGGAGGAAACACATTATTAAAACCCGACGCGACCCGATGAAACGCGATGCGTGTTGAGTCGAATCAAATGTATTGTTTTCTTATGACCAGAATCACACTATGAACATCCGACGCGACGCCATGCGCGCACACGCCACCCGATCTAGACGTGCCAGGTCGGCGTGTTGCCCATGGTGGGGGTAAACACGCCACCCGACGCGGCCTGCGCAGTATGTTTCTAGACAACACCCGACGCCACGCGTCAGTCGTCCGAGAACTGTCACCGAGCATATACGGAATTTTGGCCAATTTAATATTATTTTTGCATTTATTTAGCGAAATGACCGACGAACAATTAATTGAGTTGGTAAAACGATATCCTGTTCTATATGACATGAGTTTAGCCATATACAGGGATCATACTGTGAGAACATCCTGTTCTATATGACATGAGTTTAGCTATATACAGGGATCATACTGTGAGAATATCCTGTTCTATATGACATGAGTTTAGCTATATACAGGGATCATACTGTGAGAATATCCTGTTCTATATGACATGAGTTTAGCTATATACAGGGATCATACTGTGAGAAATAATCTTGTGTATGTCACTTTGAATAAATTCGTGTATTTCTTCAAATTGTGTTTTAGTAACCCGAAAATACATATGAAATCTTTCAATATCTTAAAGTAAGTCTGGATACAGAGTATGATATTCACCACACATACTCCTCTTTTGATTTATTTCATGAACCCAGTAACGCCTAGTTATTCTCTTTTTCTTGAGTCGTTAAAGTATCATATGTGTACCCATAATTTGCATCAAATCTTCTTCAAAGTCTTCATCTGACTCGTTATTTATTAAATCCATAGTACAAAACCATCCACTTCCACTGCTGTTAGCTAACTGTATTCAGAAATTGCTAGTATGTCGTGGCGTCGCGTGTTGGTAATGTGCAAGGTGCACATCGGGTGTCGAGACGTGGCGTCGCGTCGCGTTTTAATAATGTGTTTCCTCCATAAAACGGATACTGATATAAAAAATTAAAAACATTGATTTTTATTTAAATATTAAATGATTTATAACGATATCTGTTCAATAAATCGGTTCCATAACAACACAACACAGTGGCAAATCAACACACTTTGAAAAGAGATATAAAGTATTTGTAAAAAAGAATTAACTTTGTGGTTCGTCATAATTCATAATTTATGTGTTGAGATATAAAGTAATTAAAAGTGATGGAAAAAAGTAAGTTTTGTTAGGTTCGAAAGGTTGTAATATCGAAACTCTTTCTTGAACAGAAAATCAATTTCATTGGTCTGTTTAGAGCCTAAAACGAAAAAAATAAGTATTGCTAATTGATTAAGATTCCCTTAAACTTATTGAAAATCCGGTTAAAAACGGGATTGTAGATCAGGACCTATAACGAATGAATTAACAGGTTTCGAAATCGTGATAATATATTCGTAATTTACTAACAATTCATCAGGAAAACTGTTAATTCATTCGTTAAAGGCCTGCAATCCCGTTTTTAACTGGATTTCCAATAATTTTAAGAGATTTAAGAATATTATTAAGATAAATTAGCAACACTAATTTTTCTCCGTGTGGGAGTCGAATGGTAAAGTGAAGACAACAGATGTTTTTAAATCAGTATAGTACCTACCTACACATTTTAACAGTGTAATCTAATAAAATTAATACAAATATAATAATCTGATAATTCATCTGTTCAATCAGGGGTAGAGATATATTCACGACTAACCAAATATTCTGTTTTCACATTACTTCAAACACTGGACAATTCAGATTATTTTTAATTGCAAGAATTTCAAACCAACACAATACGATATTATGATGACCTAAAAAGCAACCAACAATCGAGTCGATTGTCCGTCCATTCATTGAAGAGGCAGAATACAAAATAATGAGGTGCGTAAGTAAATAATAACAATAATACAAAATACAACAATGTTGATGAGATTCTAATCGCGGGAATGAAATGCTTATAAAATAATATCAGATTCCATTGCGCATAAATATAATTGCACCGGAGGCGGCCGCTTTAAATTATTCATGAGAATGCAAATGGCCGGTAACGGTCCCTGAATGAAAGATGCAACAATGCCTGTTGTACAGCTGGAAATATATAAATATAAATACAGGTAATCATGTATACGCTGAGGTAAAGATGTACATTATACAACATTATGGATCCAAGTCCAGGCGAAGCTGGTTTTTTTCATTTGGCATTCCGATGTAGTGACAGACCCGTAACATCGGTAAATAAAGACGTTTTACGTCAGATATAAAAATAGATGGCGGATTATAAAGCTTGAGAGGTAACATTATGTGCAAATACTGCTAGATTTAAGATGGAAAACTGTATGCGGAGACGTGTTGCGAGAAATATGGGTTTTGTTGTTTGAACTCAGCAAATAATGATAATGACAATTTTAACAAAGTAGAAAGCATGCACACAAGTGAGTTGGACATATCGCTCGACTCCAGGACAACGCGTGAATGGGTGGGATGTCCAGTGAAAACCAAGAACAGGCGACTAACTAACTGACGATTAAAAAAAATATAAGTTGTTCAAATATTATAAAGGAGTTAGAGCTTGTAAACCAAGCAAATTACTCTATTTGCCATTCTATCAAGTCAAAACAGACACCATTAATCTGAATGCAATTTCCCACTTAAAGTAGTACAAAAGCATAGGATTTTTTACTGGAGCATGCCTCGGAAACCAAATTAGCAGCCTGTGAACGCAAAATACTCCATGAAGTCGAGAATCTAATCGAACAAGACAACCAAATCAAATTCTATAGAATCAAATACTGCGATGGGTAGATAGAATACCAGATGATAGGCCATGTGGGTAGGGTTTGCAATCCAGCATCCTGTCATCCCGCGGGATTTCAGCAATGAAATTTGCGGGATTTGCGGGATTGTGAGATTGAAAAAAATAGTTAATGTATACCAGAAACAAGCCGTTTATATAAATAAGCGGTGGTCAATCTTTGACAATGAAAGAGGAACTGCTTGATGATAGGAAGAGATATGGAAGAAGATTGGAGCAGAATGGGTTTGCTTGAGGACTGAAAACGATTGGATGAAAAACAGTAGAGAACATTTGTGGAGAAGGTCGAGGTTCCAAAGGTCTCACTTTCGCAAAGTTACAATTTTCTGATACATTTACTCTAATTTAAGTAGAACAAGCCGAAATGTTAACTTATTAATTTGATACACTCGTGCACATCAATTGAAAGTGGAAATGTTTGATGTCACGATCTCAAATAACGTTCGGCGACACTCGGTCGTCGGCCAGTTCTTGTAATCAGTGTCAACGGTGCGCTTACCGTACTTTCGAATGAGTCGATGCACACGACTGACAATTGTTTATCACTGATGAGAGTTAAATGTCAGTTCAGATTGCTGAGGAATGCCACGTGATGGCGTCGCGCGTCGGTTAAATTTGATCCGACGTGGTAACAGACAATTAAACAAAAATCAACCCGTAACAAAACAAAGTTTTTTTGGTACAATATATCTACTTTCAATTTTCGACCTAGTTGCGCCATCTCTTGGGTTCACCAAGAGCCAATTTCACATATAAAAAAATTGTTTGACTGAGGATTGAACCTTTCTCCACAGGGACTGGCTCTTGAACTGCTGTGAGCTTTTAAAATGTCTTTCAACTTAAATATATATATTTCTGAAATTGAATCTTCTTCCCCAGGGCCTGGATGCAACGAAGCTAACACCTAATCCAAATTCTAATTGGAAAGTACCGATATATATTTCGCATATTATTAACTGATGTGAATTTCTATTCATTAAATATAATTTCATCTAATTTTAGAAAAAAATCGTGTGTTTTCACGAATGCCATAATCGTTATGATGCTTTGTCGTCGACACCGTGACTATCTGCCGAGTTTTAGCTCGATCGGATGTCGGGGAGTGACTTAATTTCCACTCCCAAAATTCCACTTCATTCGCTCTCATTCAATCAAGAAAACAAAATCTAAATTCAAATAGAAATTTTAAAAATCACTCCAGAATGGATTATCTAATCAATTCAACGTATTTATCAATAAGAAGAAATATATTATAAGACAGCGAACCAAATGAATGAATTCTGGGTGAAAGTAACAGCTGATTGTTAAATGTCATCCACACAGAATTTGTGATAATACAAGATTCTACAGAACCAAGACACAATAATAATAATGCAATCACTTTAGAATCTCTAAAGTGGTCACTAGGAAAATCAGGACAATACGCCAGTAATATCAACAATGACAAAGAGCGATACCCCGAGATTGGGCGTTACTTCGATTGGAACCTCTATTTCTGTTTAAATGTCGTTTATAAAAACGACAAAAGAAGAGAGAGATTACAACGGGGCTATCAGCGGTTTCCATTGATTAGAAACATGCGGTTACTGGGAGAAAATTATTATTATTCATATCAAACAAGTAATTTCTGGATTTTACAAGTTTCGTATCAAGTAGGTTAGTTATTTACGTCTCGTAGTTAAATTTCACAGATAATTCACGTATCACGGTAACAGAGGACACTGTTAATGTACTCAATGGTAGAGAAAATACAAAATAAATGTTTACGATACCTCTTCATAAGAGAGTTCGGTTTTGCCCATGGCTGTTTCCAACAGGGAATGCTGGGTAAAATAAGATTCTGCCTAAAATAGGATTAATTAAGTCCCGGATAATTTCACACGAGGTCGCCAATACAGGCTTCGGATACTTCCAGGTGCAGAACCAACTTATGCCCCTGGGAAGACTCACCAGGTTAATAACTGCCCCGCAGGAAATGTTGATATTTTCCATGTGTACTTCAACAACTTTAAGAACGAAATATCCGTTAAATCTTAATTAAATATACCTACATGCAACCTTTTTTATTACATTATCTATGTTAACTATATATTTTTTTGTAATTTTTTAATCGCTTTTGCAATTTATTGGATTTTGTACTGTATTTTGCAAAATAAATAAAAACAAGTATCTTTCTATTCATGATAGAAAAATTGTTAGCAAATACATTTTTTGCGTGGCAACAAGATATTACAACGAAACCAGAATATTGATAAAATATTATGACGAATCGCTCGTTGGTTGCCACTGAAAGACGTTGGCGAATTTATTTTATTTATTAACACGTTTAATAAAGAATCCATTCCAATACGCTTAACCTTCAGAGAAATTCCAATGATGTACGGAATCCCTACGAACGTAGGTGTTTTTTTTAAAAGCCAATAAAATGTGTAAAAATGTTTATAGTGGAATGTAGAAATGAGATCCTTAAGGCGTATGTGTGGTAAAACCATGTGAGAAATGTGGAGATCCGGAAAGAGTGCAAGGCTGATCTAAGCGTAATGAGTAAGATTAAGAAAGGGACGCTTAGATGTTTTGGGCATATAGAGCGAATGAGCGAAGAAAGGAGTGTAAGGAGAATATTTGATGCAAATTTGAATGGTACCATAAGTCGGGTACTCCCAAGGAAGACATGGCACGATCAAGTGAATCAGATAGTCGAGTCGGGCCGTGTCAAGAGGCAGAATATTAGAAGAGTATCTATAAGACGATGTATGAATGTGAATGAGGCAAGGAGAGTGTGCCAAGACCGAGTTGTTTGGTGTTCTGCCCTTTCTGCTTACTCCTGCGGGGAAACGGCGTGATGGTTAGTTAGTTTTGTTATGCATGATATGGACACCATGATACAAAATATTTTTGAATTACTAACAATTTCATAAATAATTATTTCCTACATTTTTTGACTTCTATCTTTTTGGTGTGATTGTTAACTAAGTTCTACCCGAATATTTTTACAATCTAAATCAGTCATATTTAGTAGACTATATCAACCCCAAGGGGGCGTTTTCGACCTGCAGGGGGGTCCAACAAATGGGGGTGCATGGGATGTAAATGGGGGACAGCGAGATTAGATCAGTCAGTCGTGAGTCAGAGTGTAGAATGGATGTTGACGAAGAGGTCAAATTCTCGATAAATCTCACATATTCTAGGGAAGGTGGGGACTTTAGTAGATTCGAAAATATCGTGTGGAATCCAGTAATGAGCAATCGAGAATAACAAACGCATTATTAAATGTAGGGAAATTTCAGTCTGAAAAATCAATATTTCGAAGGCACGGGGTCTACCCAAAACAGAAAAAATCGGAACGTGGTCTACGGGACAAAAAAGTTTGTGGGACCTTCAGATTTTATTATACGTAAGATCGATCACTTTTTCGATAAGTCTAGAATATTCAATTTTATTTATCGTTGTAATATTTAATCGTTGACGAAGAAAATATCAACAACTTTCAATGAAAATGTAAAACAGACAAGATACATAAAATAAAAAGGTAACGGTAGGATGTTGTCCACCATCCAATGGGAGATGAACACGAAGAAGCTGCTGACTAAAGACAAGGGTTCATGAACTTGCAACAATGGTGATCTTTTCATACTGTCTCGAGACAAAAGGCAATGATGAAGGGACAAAGACCAGGTGTCCGCATTTATACCAAAACACCGACACATCATTAGCGGTGTTGTAAATATAACAATAGCGCGATGTTTAAAGTTAAAACAAAGCCAAGGTCTCGAGTTCGGGGAACCGTTAACTGTTAGAACAAACAAATACAATCAGACATGGACAAAAGAACTACAATAATGAGACTTACCATTAGCTGCATTGACTGGTAGAAAAACGCTTTCATGCAACAATTATCATTATTGTTGTGCTCTACCTATTATTGCTTTTATTTTATTTATTTAAGTATATTTTTTCAGCTATAAAATTTGGCATTTTATAACTAGTAGGTACAACTTTTAAAAACTATTATAATAATAGACCGGTCAGTGGTTGAGTGGGCATAGAGCTTGGGTCTCACCTGAGCGTCGCGTGTTCGATTCCTCGGCTGGCTAAGTCCTCCATCACAACACAAGCAACATTTTCGGCTTTCTGTGGTGGTAGTAGGAGATTTTCAAACATTGTTGGGTTATTCGTAACCCGGGAATGTTTGTCTTTCTTTTAAAAAAAAAAAAAAAAAATATGGTAAACAAGGAAGTAATTTCCACATTGTTATGGATTTAATGTTATGAAAAAAGAAATGTAATAATTTCTTCAATGTTATAAATTTATTTTTACGTATTTGTATTACATTAATAATAATAATAATTGGATAACTTGTATAGCGCTGATTTTGTAAAAAATCACCCCAGGGTACTGCATAATATGAATTAAACCTATCAATTTGACTGTCCTGAAACGGGAAACCTTCCCAGTTGGACAGTCAAAGCGTAATTATTCTGAAATTATATTTTTTAGTACCTAATAAACAAATTAAATATTATATTACCTACGTACTACTTCACAACATTGAGACATAATTCCATTGATGATTATAATTGGATGAGACGTGAAGCGAAAAAATTGGTTCCGCATCTTTACCTCCAACTGACCTCCAACTCTCCCAACGATCTGACTAAAAATAACGAATCCGGTCTACGTGCACCGCTTATTGCGTTCTAATAGTGGAACAAGTTTCGACGAGATATTAGCGCCACTAATAATTATAGCTCTATGCATAAATCCACGAAAAAATACAAGACTTTCTGGCTTCCTTAACATATAAAGGGAGTTCATTGAACATTTTAAAACCTTTAAAATAAATATTGTTATGTGTTGACGATAAAAAAATTGTCTTGGGAAGCATAAAATTGGTCTAGCCAACTTTCTTAGAACTTTCTATTTTTATTTTCCTTAAAAATACCCTTCACACAGCATCCCCAAAGATGATTGACAATCTGAGAGACAATTATTTTCCTAATGCCCACCTGTGTGGAGTTAACGTAAATAAAATCTATTTTAAAACTTAGAAAAAGAAAAAAAAAATGTTTGTCTGACGATTGAACCTTCCTTCCCGGGGACCGGAGTCAACCGCACCAGGCGCCGATCGCGTAGGACCAACATTTATTTTGTATATTTACTGCTGTAATGTCATCAGATTTGATCGATTACACAAATGAGTTTCAGCTCGATCGGACGCCTGGAAGGGGGTTAATTACGCCACCAAGATTTGCATTCATTCATTACCGAAATTAAAAGTGAAAAACAAAATATTTGAAAAGCTAATCATGTTTATTTAGTTTCGAGAGGAACTCATCAATTTTGATATCTGAATTTCAACTTAGTGATCCGAAAATTTTGATAAAATTGTTATAAGAATGATGGCAATTAAAATCGTCAAGACCGAAAAATCAGAACATTTTGAGCTTCAACGGAAATTGAAACAACAAAGAAAAAATTGCAAAATACAATTATGACGTGTAATTCTAAAATCTAATTTAACCTTGTAAAAGTCAAATCTTTTAACCATTGTATATTTTTTTAAGTGATTGGCCGAGCTTCAGCATTCATAGTAATTTCAGTTGGGGAATATTTTTTTAGCTATTGAATTGGTTCAACAACGGATGAAAAAGCATTAATTTAAGCAGTCCATTATTAGTGCCTACTCAACGCCGTGATTGTGCATAATTTTATTATTTGGTTAGGTATGGTAAGAAAGGTTGGGTTAGGTTAGGTTTATTTACAGTGCTTTATATTGCACTGTCAAGAGAAAATGACATTACAGTAGCTATTTATTGAGGTCATTATTACAGGACCGAACGCTTATAAGATGAGACCTTGTTGTTGGAATGACCTTAGGTTTTTTATTAATTTATTTACGGTCAAAATGCTAATTTATTATATTATGCAATACTCGATACTGTAGCAAAAATAATACAGGTTGTCAAGGGGTAAAGTGCGCTAACTTCGGGAGGTGATTCTTCATGATGGTAGAAGTAAAAAAGATAAAATTACTTTTTTTGAAATTCCAATGTTTATTTTCCTACACAAACAATTCAAAACCTAAAACTACCAAAACGTTGGTATTAAAAAGGTTGTTTTTCTTTTTTTACTTGTACCATCGTATAGAATCACCTTCACTCTACCCCCGGACACCACGTATAATTTTCGACTGTATTTTGATTTAAAAAAACCTTCAAGCGACATTTTTGTGAATGTTACTTTTCATTCAGTGTTTTCAAATAGAATAAATAGTCTTCAAAGTATGACATGGAAAAGTATTTTTTTCTGATTAAGACATTTTAATAATAAAAACTAAATTTATACGTACAATTATTTTAAGTTATTTCGAGAAAACCGTAGATTAAAATTATCCAACCCTTAAATATCTCATGATTATAAATACGATTGCAATATTTTGCATCAAAATTTCAAATAACCACTTTAATATAAAGATATTAGTTTTTATCGTGTCCTGTAAAGTTTTCATTATGGGTATCGAAGGGTTTTACCAAACCACAAACGAATTATATATTGGTGTTACGTGAATCCCAACTTTCCAGAGCCAGTGCCAGTGGCATACCCAACAATTGGGAGAGTACGGAGTGGACCATAGACATATGAATATTAGTAGACCTGCCCTAAGTGATTAAAAGCGTATTATCCCCACTCCCTATACCGGTTCCATTGGAGCCGGCTGTGCTCGCGTATGGCCTCAAGTGAAATTTGAAAACGTGACGTCATCATTCTTGTGCGAACTATGGTCGAGGCATCATCGGTTCATTTTACGAAATAACACGGCAAAATGTTGACTTGTACTATGAAAACTTGTAAAAATAGATGTGAAAAAGAGAATAAACCCAATTGTCGTATTACATTCCATATATAAGCATTATTTTACTTTATTTTAAGCATATTCACATCGTATAATATGAATCAGTTGTTACTATCACATCGAGAAACGTCTGGACGCGAAACACAAAGCTGGTTGGTTGCTGGGAAGTAAATTATGAACATTTATAAAAGTGTCTTAACTAAATACTTAAACGAAATATTCGACTCGAATTTTTTTGCCGAATTTGGACTTCGCAAATTTGTTCATAACGTGGCGAGTAATTTGCGCTCCCATGTAAAAATGTCTATTCATTCAAAAGCAGATTTTACTTTTAAGAAGTAAATGGTGATATTATAATGCGAGATGCCTATTTACTGTCAGATTGATTTATTGACGAATCACAGTCAGCTTCACTCCCTTCGTTCTTCAACAGTTGATTTTACCCCTCGCCATTATCTTCTCGTCTATTAATTCCTATGTCTGTGGAGTGGACTGAAATGGGGAAGAGAAAGATAGGGAAGTACCTACCTGACTATTATACCAAACACGGCTAAAGCCAAATCTCGCTGTGTTTCAATTCTGATTGGTGGTCCTTCATCAGGGCGATATCTACAATTATATCCAATAAAATCAGATAACGATTCATAATCCACTATGATTCCGTTTAAAATATTCAACATAAATTTCTAAGATATATTATTAACTATAAACTCGGTCTATATATAGAAACTATAAATTACAGCCATTAAATTACACTACATTAAAATTACTTAATTAACTTTCAGTTAGAAGACCTTGTTTCCGACTTGACTATTATTTTTTAAATTAAAGCACTGATTTAATTAGCCTAATTACCTTAGAAATATCAGAGATACACGATCAAACAACAATATCAGGACTGAATCATTTACACACTAGCTTGTACCTAGATTACATGCAGTTGACAATATTTTTCAGAAATATTAGATGTGTTAAACTGCACGGAATTTAGTTACAAGAAGGCTATAATTACATGCCTCATAAATAAATATTAACGTTAGCTTTTATTATTATTCGCACGTGTTTGCTCTGTTTTATAATTTCTTTAACAAATTTTAATTCTTTAATAATGTTCCACAAAATCACGTTTTTAAAAGCCCGTATGGGCATATACTAATCTAACCTAGTCTACCTATAAGTTTTACATGTACATATATATCTCTAATTTTTTATAACCATCTAGAGTTTCTGTTAATTGTATATTTTCTGATGTCACTGTTTATAATTTACTGTATATGGTATATTTTATACCGTTGATATTAAAATAAAAATAAAATTAAAAAAATATATTATAAATGAATAAATAATCATAAGAGACAACGGTTGTCATTCATATCTATAAAGTCGTTTGGTGCAAAATCGCGTGTCTGAGTCCTATTTTAAAGTTTAACATTATTTTTCCACGGATGCCGTATTGAAAATAAACAAAACAAAATGACAAAGGGAAAAACGGACGTGGGATATTTTCCCCTCGGCTGAACATCTGTGACGGTGGAAATGGATTTGAAGTCAACCCAACAACTCAAGCAACAAACCTTCAAACTGAGTCATCGCAAGACAGCCCCACTCACCATCACTCCACGTAATGACCTCCGCGGTACAATGGTACGAGCGCTAAGTGCAAAAACATGCTCATTTTTAATGGTCACTGACAGTGTAAAACACGCCAGCCAGCCCTTGATTGTTAATTTTGATGGAATCTTATAAAATGAGTTTGCGGTTTTTAAAAATTAATAAATCGCTTTTAAAATCGTGTCTAAAAACATCGATGAGCGACCTGGGGGTCTACTTTGTATCTTTCGAAACTTTCCTGCCGCCGTTTCAGCCACGTCACAAACCCGTATTAACCCTTCCCTTCAGTATATTTAGAGAGATATTTTATTAATTAGAGCCGATGTTCACTCAGTTGACAGCACCGGCAAGGAAAGGTTAAACCACGAACTTACTGGTTTATTAACCCGAAAGATACAGAGTAGGCCCCCAGGACCAAAAACAATAAGGGGGCCGACAGACGTAGCTATAAAAGATCAAAAGTTATTTGGCTTGGCGTATTTCGGCATATCGCTCGCCATACATTTCAATTGGAAATGTACGGCGAGCGATATGCCGAAATACGCCAAGCCAAATATCTTTTGATCTTTTATAGCTACGTCTGTCGGCACCATAAACCCGGCATAGGTACCTAGTCTAGGTAGTATAAAAATGATTCAACTGAGCTTTCGCCTTTAATATCGAAAACTATTGTGTACGTTTTGGCAATTCATTAACAGAACTAATCACGGGATATCATAATTGGAGGGTTTGTGAACAGCCAGAACAAAGACAATAGCTGCAAAATTATCAAGAAAAAATATTTAGAACAGCAACTTTTTAATTTCATATTTTTCCTGAATATTTGTTTCTTTTCCATTTAGGTATATTACTTATTTCAAATTGTCTGAATTTGAAAAAAAATAATTTTCTGTTAAAATATTATAAGTAGGTACTTCATCACTTGTTTTATTTTAATTTTATGTGACACCTCACAAGAATGCCCCTGTCTGTTCAGTGTAAGGTAGGGACTGTAGGAAGGGTTTCCTTAATGCGGGTCTTGGAGAGGCCCGGATTATATGAAGGAGGAAAAACAGATAGCCGGTAGCTCGTTCTACATACGAGCCGTCTTACATAAAAAACGTGTCGAAAACGCGGCCCGTTCTCTGAAGCCAACATCAATTGTTCCGCTCGTGTAAGTCGAGTTTCACGCACGTACACCGGTGCACCGGGGAGCAATGCTGCTAGTTCCTTAGAGCAGACGCCATTAGAATACCTGTAGAAACGACTCAGCATGCCCACATTGCGTCTGTGCATTAGAATTGTAAATTAGCTTGTCTGAATTCTTGATACAATCGGATTAATTTAGAAAATGATACATAAATTCGAAGCCAATTTGAGTCAATTGAAAAATCACAGACAGACACACAACCGAAATCAGTATTTTTTGTGATTTAACCACTATGTCGGGAGTCAGTAGGGAGAAAAGAAGCACCCGGAGGTCTTTGGCTATAATTGGTTAAAAACAAAATTTAAAATGTTAAAAGCTGAAAAAAGCTAAAAATTTAATTCCAACAAAGAGTCTAAAACAAGACTCGCGGATTAAACGATATTACATAAGTACTTCAGTGGAGGACCGATTAGTTGGTCGAGCGGTCCAATAAGTCGGGTTCCCTCACAGGCGTCGAGGTCGAGGGTAAAATCTTCTACTAACTAAGTCCCCATCATCGCACAAGCAACATATTCCGCTTAAAATATGGTAGCAGGAGTTTTTCAAATATTTTCAGGTTATTCGTAGTATGAAATGTTGGCCAATCTTTCATCCCATTCCAGTGTTCCCCAACGAAAGATGTAACAGAAGCACTAGCTCCGTGTGACTTAAATGCAATCACAACAAAAAATAAATAACATCATCATGAGATGTATGCATGTAGTGATTTTATCTGCGGTCTCATGACCGTGTGAGTAAAGAATTAACGGTTAAAGATTGCATTGTTCGTTGAACATTATTTAATTGCATTGCACATTACACACTGCACATGGCGACAGGCCATTTAGAAAACGTATTAACGTTATTGCCAGTAATTGTTATTAACGCCGCCTTTGAAAGTGACAATAATAATATTATTTCTTTCATGCGACGCGAATTGGCGGGCGCGCGGCGATACTTATCGGAACAATGCTTTTAAAATTTTCAAGGGGATATAAAAAAAAAAAGATTATGGTTACTAGGTGATACGAGTGCAGAGCAGTTCTGAGTAATCTGCAATATTAAATTGTACTAGAAGACACCAGAATAGTAATTTAAGTCATATATTATATCATTAATAATATTATTTAACAACTGGAGCTCCAAGATATTGGTTTTGAATTCGCCGTCGCTCACTCAAAAAATCATACCTCCGAATATTGACACGAAAACAAAAATCATACCTCCGAATATTGACACGAAAAAAAAAATCATACCTCCGAATATTGACACGAAAACAAAAATCATACCTCCGAATATTCACACGAAAACAAAAATCATACCTCCGAATATTCACACGAAAACAAAAATCATACCTCCGAATATAGACACGAAACCAAAAATCATACCTTTGAATATTGACACGATAACAAATAAACTGTTAACTGTCGTTCAAAGCCAATGACTTATATTTCGTAAGGTTCCATGATAACTCCTCAAAATGACAATTCAACACACATATAAAAAGTGCTATAAAGTGATGAAACAAAAATAGGTTACATATGTAGACATGGCACGGTCAAGTGAATCAGATACTCGAGTCGGGCCATGTCAAGAGTCAGAATAATAGAAGAGTATGTATGAGACGATGTATGAATGTGAATGAGGCAAGAAGTGTGTGCCACAACCGAGTTGTTTGGCGGTCCGTCGTCTCTGCCTACCCCTGGTGGTTAGTTAGTTATGTAACTATTTAACCTAGTAAGTTTGTAGGTTTTGTAAAAAAAGTCATTGAATTTACAAAACGCGTGAAATTCGTTTAACAAAAATTGCTGATTACGGGAATTTTTTTTATTTACATTTAATAGACCTAAAAAAAGGTTTCAAAATATATATTTATAACTACTCTACCCCGACACCCGTTTCTATGGCTAAGTCTGTCTGTACCGAATGAGTAACAATAGCGCGTTTTGCTTTTACGTCTAACAGATGGCGTTGTTTTAAAAACATGTTTTTACGTGTCACAGGTGACATCTATATACTATAGGTATATAAAAACACACGCGTATTCGAATGCAACTTTTTTCAAAATTTCAAAGCAATCGGTGAAGAAGTTTCGGAGATTTTAGATTTTTAACAAACGAACATTTACATGTTTTATTATATAATATATAACAGAAGAGGATAGAAAACATTACGCATTACTTTTTAAGTTTAAAAAAAATATTATATACGTAAGGAAATTTCAAAAATCGCTCGTACGTTTTTTCACGTGACAAATAATTTTTTAATCGTAATTTATCAGACTAAAAATTATGCTAGAAATTGTATCCATCTCTGTTATGAATCACTCTGAATTAGTTTTTAAAATCACATTAGTGAAGACTTTACACTTTTTATTTAACGATAGTTAAGGAAACGCGTCGAAAAAGAAAATTTTTGACAGCAAATCAAACATCAATTTAACATCTTATTTTTGATTTTAGGCTATGAAATAACTTAAGTGGAAATTCGATAACAAATACTTTGAAATACAATGCATAATAGTCCAGTCAAGATGTACATCCGTGCTTGCAAAAGGTCCAGTCATTCTGAATTTTTTATATGTTGTTAGGACCTAAACCAGTATTTAAAAAAAAAATTTGCAACTTCGAAAGTGCTGTGCGAGCGGCAGTGGACCTAAAAAACCAGGAAATTTTCGGATTTTTTTCAGTTTTTGCTCAATATCTCAGTAAAGGAAGGGTCTGACCGGTGTAGTCGGTATACACACTTTTAAAGTAGACTAAATTTGCTATAATTTGAAACCAAAACAAGCTATATAAAGCCATTGGTTTTCAAGATAAAGTTTCTCAAAAATAGGCAATTTTTTCCAAAAAGTGAAATTTTTTCGAAATGGTCACTTATTTTGTAAAATAATTTCTAAAATACGCATCTCACGTCAAATATTGTATGAAATAAAGTTGTTGTAAATTTAATAAGCTTTTATTTGAGACTAGATTGATATCTGTAGACTAAACGGTTCTCTCAAAAATGGCAGATAACCAAAAACAGTCATAAGTGGGTTTTCGGTGAAATGCAAATAAACTGTTCTCGCGTCTTTTTATGGTTTTATTGTGATGTGAAGTAAATCCATTAATCTTCGTGAGTTTATCCTAGGGTTATAATATAATTTCGACTATTTCAAATTTCAAGTACCCATTAGTACCTATACCCATGGTTACCCATATGAATGGGCACGCATATTCACGAGCTGTTCGAGCCCACATTTTGGCAAACCTCACACTGGCCAGCATTGTTTTTATGAGGTTGATATAACTCCTGAGGAGCGAGACGAGACTGAAAAATTGTTGCGAGACACTGAAAGGTCTCTCACTATATCAGCAGAAGAAATTGATACCTACCAAATACTAAAGGCAAAATTTAAAAGTGCCTTGGAGAAAATTAAAGCGAATGGTCTAACATCACAGTTGTGGGTCCAATACTTTCGTATGACCACTTTGATAAAACTATTCATCCAGGCAGAGTGTGCTGGTGATTGGAACCTTCATTTGTACACTGTCCACAAGATGCTCCCTTTTTTCCACGCAGCTTGACATTTTTTGTATGCTAAGAGCGCGCACCTCTATCTTCAGGATATGATGGCTCTATAAGATCGGATGGATAAAAGTGAATACGACATGTTCACAAAAGGATCCTTCACCATTTGCCGGTCTGAAAAGTTTTGGTCTGGGTTGTGGTCAGACCTAACAATTGGGCAGAAGCTGATGCGATCCATGAAAACCTACGGTGGGTTGACCCAAGGAAGAGGAATCTCCGAAAGTGTTCTGGCAAGGTGGACAACAGGAATGGTGTTTATGTTGAACATTTGTGAAGAACTGGAAAGTTTTTGCAGCTTATCATGTCATACTGGAGAGCAGCATGTAGACACGAGACCTTCTCGAATCATCCGAGATAATAGTGATGTGGAAAAACTAAAAAACTGGTTTGCTCTCCACCCTCCATTTCCCAAAACTGACAGTTTAATTTCTATCAGTAGTGGTTTACGGGCAGGTCCTGAAATTAATTGCCACACAGCCCAGAGAGTTGGATCGGAAGGAGTAATGAAAATTGTGGGGAAAATGTACGACAAGGTAGTAATATAACGGAAAAATAAAGTTACCACGCTGCCATCGATCACCTCAACCGTTAAACTGCCGGACAAAAACAGAAGAGTGGCTGTGGATCCGCTCACAATTTTTCAGCGAGTGTGTATTGCAAAGAAATCTGAACAGGATTTACAGGATGACTTCAAATATGAGTTGGCCCCGTTCCCGATGTCTCTGTTCAATGAACAAGGGATGCTCAAGGGCACAAAATCTACTCTGTACTCTGCCTTCACTCCTCTTTCCAGCCACACGCCGATAGATGCCAGCACTCACGTCACTTTGGATGTTGGCTACCTCTTGCACAAGGTCGTGTGGCAGCGGAAAAGCACGGTTCGAGTACTTTTGGCGCGTTATACCACCTACGTCCGAAACCACTTTGGGAAGAACGTCTCCATCGTTTTTGACGGCTACCCCGAAGATGCTACCAAAAAAAACACCAAAACAGCGGAACGACTCCGGCTCTACGCAGCTCATTCCAGCTACGAATTGACTTTCGACTCAAGAGCATGTTTTAGGCAATGAAAACAATAAGAGACGCCTTATAACTCTTCTCTGTGACGCCTTTCAGAAGGAGGGAGTAGAAATGGCTGTTGCCGAAGAATATGCTGATCGAGAGATCGTCATGATGGCGTTATCAAAAAGAGCAGATGCCGATCGGGTCGTCATAGTGGGAGAAGATGTCGACCTGCTCGTTCTTCTCAATGGTTTAGGCACTGAAGAGACAACCGTCTATCTTCAGAAGAGCACGAAGGGTGAAGCTGGTTGCTGTTACTACTCTACGACCTCCTACAACAACCAGGACTCCCGACAATTACCAGGAACGTTACTATTTACCCACGCGTTTGCCGGGTTCGATACCACCTCAGCACCGTTTGGCCAAGGAAAGACCAAAATCAGCACACTTCTGAGCAAGAGTGAACCACTTGCTGAGCAAGTGGAGGTCTTCCTTCGGCCAGACTCTACCCCACAAGCCGTGAGTGAAGCAGGCATCAAGTGCTTCGTGGCTCTATATGGGGGTGACATCGCGAGGGATACTTTGAATTTTCTGAGGTATAAGACGTTTGTCACTTCAACAAACATAAACCTCGCCCGTTTGCCACCGACGGAAGATGCTGCAGGCCACCATGCAGCAAGGTGCTACCTCCAAGTGCAGAAGTGGCGGGGAGTGAACTTGAATCCCACTGAATGGGGGTGGAAGCTGTCTTCTCAAGGACTCACCCCCATCCCCACCACGATGGATCCCGCACCTCCTGCCCTTTTGCGAAAAATTTCGTGTAAATGCAATAAAGGATGCTCTGGGAGCTGCTCGTGTAGAAAGGCTGGGCTCCACTGCTCAGTCCTCTGTCAGTCATGCGGTGGCAAATTTTGCATTAACGTCCCGGATGTGGAGCTGAAATGCTCGGACGATGAAGATGACCCGACTACAGACTGGGCGCCTCTCCCAAGTAAGATAAAAAGAAAGACATGATTTGGCAACCAAGACACAATACCTACATGATTTATATTAGTTTTATTTTTTGTGTACATGTAATTTGTCCTTATAGTAGGTACCATGATGTTTGTACAAGCATTTTGGTATGTAGGTATATAAAACAATGTTCGAAGATGACGTAATTCCCGATAGATGTAATATCTTTTCTTTTGTTTGATAAATAAAACCATAAAAAGACGTGAGAACAGTTTATTTGCATTTCACCCAAAATCCACTTATGACTGTTTTTGGTTATCTGCCATTTTTGAGAGAACCGTTAAGTCTACAGATATTAATCTAGTTTCAAATGAAAGCTAATTAAATTTACAACAACTTTATTTACCACAATATTTGACGTGGGATGCGTATTTTAGAAGTTATTTTACAAAATAAGTGACCGTTTCGAAAAAATTTCACTTTTTGGAAAAAATTGCCTATTTTTGAAGAACTGTATCTTGAAAACCAATGGCTTTATATAGCTTGTTTTGGTCTCAAATTATAGCAAATTCAGTCTACTTTAAAAGTGTGTATACCGACTACACCGGTCAGACCCTTCCTTTACTGAGATATTGAGCAAAAACTGAAAAAAATCCGAAAATTTCCTGGTTTTTTAGGTCCACCGCCGCTCGCACAGCACTTTCGAAGTTGCAAAATTTTTTTTTTAATACTGGTTTAGGTCCTAACAACATATAAAAAATTCAGAATGACTGGACCTTTTGCAAGCACAACCCCCTTTTCATGTTTAACTTGACTGGACTATAACAGATTATGTGTAAAATAAACATTCACGGGAATTTTTAATGCAACGCAAAAATATTTAGAAACTGAAAGTTTTTGCTTTTATTAGCACACTGTGTAGAGATGCTAGACATCCATTGTAATATGGGAAAACCATTTGCTGTGTAAAACTGTTAGCTCAGTGAATATTGTATTTAAGATGACAGGGAAACTTTTTATTATATTTTTTTTTTTTTTAAATATGCCTCTTCAAATTGACTACATTTTGGCCACTGTAAGATAGGGGGTTTTGAGAATTGGCCAAAATATGGCCAAATAAGCTCCAGTGGATAGCGGCAAAATGAAATATCCAACATTTTACCGTATGGTATGATTTGAGATTTATAAATTATTATTATTATATTATTATTTTTAAAGTATTATAGTGATTACACTTCTGACCCGATGATGGACACTGCAATGCTGTCCGAAACGTTGGCTAAAGAAGGAGGTAGCGAAACACGGCATAATACCCCAAAAACAAATCACTATAATATTATCGAACGATTTTATTTTATTTGGAACGACCGACTCAAGTACATTTTTAATTCACTTGATCGTGTCATGCCTTCCTCGTGGTTCCCAACTTCCACCATTCGCTTTGGCATTCGTATATTCCCGTTTAATACGCTACATGTCTAAACTAATAAAAATATAAAAATAAATTATAAAAGGAAAATATAATAATAGTTTGAGAAGCTGTACGAGCCGCCGCACACCAACACGCCCGCAAGACGAGCTTGCAATAATAATGATATGTATACAGACTGTACAGCTGAGGACACACACACAGACAGTGCACACGTACAGTGTACACACACAGAGCCAGGGAACTCAGACAATGTCAAGGTCAGACGTCTAGGGCGAGACGGGATAAATAATAATACCAATAATCGCACTCATTGTATATTGTACTATAAATAAAAATGTACAATTAAATTAGATACAATGGATAAACACTTGTGAATGTGGATATAAGTTTAGGAACAAGAAACCATACGGCTATACAAGTTTAGTAACGAGTACGAAAACATGCATTCTGGATTTTTTACTGTGAACAAAGAACGGACATTTTTTTAGATGTGTTTTATGAACTGCATATCAATATCGTAACATAAAAAATGAATGATGCAGTTTTAAAAAGATTTAAATAGTTTCTAGATATATCTATCCTAAAACTACTATATTTAATGCGGTTAAGGCGAAGCTTAATGCCAAATCATTATTTTGATTAAACTTTATTACGAATTGGTGTACATTATGAATACCAAAAAATATGCTTTAGATAAATTGAGGGTTTTCCTATCGCTTCGCTTGAGTAAAATACAAATAAAAAAATAAATTACTCATTAAAATATAAATGCAAACTACTAAAAAAAATATTTTTTCAATAGAAATGTATGAACGCACAAAATAAACAACTTTAAAAAATACTGTATTATAGCTAAGATTGTCTGTGACAGTTTCACTTGATTAACTTTTTTGCTTTCTTATAGAATTATTTACAAAATAAATAAAAAACAGTTTTTTGTTTGAAATCGAACGTTTCTAGACTCCGTTTGTCAAGCGATTTTAATGCCTATTACCTACGATACAAGGTTTACTAAGAATATGCACATTTTTGTCTTGTAGCTTCCTCTTAACGTGAAATTAAGTGATTCAGCAACTGGTCAAAGTCTATCTACTAGTTTTTATGTTATTTCCTTTATATTTATAACTTTTATCAAAAAGGTCGGAATATCGAAAACAACTAACTTGCGAGTTGGATTTTAGTAAAATGAATTTTTGTGAGAATTAATAAAGACATTGGAAAATTTGGAAATAATTTATGAATTACGGAAAAAAATCTTGGGAGGTATAATATTATTAATATTAATGGGCCTCCGTGGTCGAGGGGTGAGGCTCTCGACAAGCAAGCCGAAGGTCGAGGGTTCAAATCCCGGAGTGCGCAAGTAAATTGTTAATTGATTAATTGGTGATATTTCACAATTTATTCATTAAAAATAATATATAGTATGCTCGCGACACGTTCCAGAGTGGAAAATACTATATATAGTATCGTTCTGGTGTAAGACCAATATTCAGAATTAAAAAGATGCTTGAAATGGCTTTAGCCTTGCATGGTGACCAGAACTTTCCTACAAAACTGATCAATCAGTTTGATTGTAAGAAATCTCTCACTTTTCCTATTTATTTGCTTATAATAATATATTTAAATCTCAACTTGATATCTTGATGCGTAATACATAATATTTACTTAATAGTATATATCTAATATAAAAATACTTACTAATTATTAAAATGCTTATGATGATAATGTACGATAGTAATTGTTTTATTTTTAACAGTGGTTACCAGTTCTAGGTAATTTTCACAATATTATTTGGTTTTCACAGATCTAGGTAGAATCACGGAGGTAGAATGATCTAATTTTCGTTTTGATTTTCGAATAAGATGTCTCATTTTTAATTTCTTCAGGTAATGCGTTAAATAATTCCCGAATTTTATGTATTTTTGTTTTATCTCCGTATACATTTTGCGATATTTTATTACTGAAAAGCTATGTACCTTCCTCTTTCCACCTCCTTCCCCTCCCCACTACCTTCAGCATCACAACATACCCTAATTGGGGATACCACAGTCTCACTGGCTCCTATTTTGCGGTATTCACATATTTAAAAAAAATCTTCCCAGATTGGAACCATTCTTCGCACCAAACGCTCTAAAAAAAAGTATTTTCATCACAAAACATTATTTTATGTTTCGTATACAAAGGTTCGTAAAATGCCATAAATAACTACAGCAATAACTCTCATACTACAACTACAATATATCAGAACAACGGCAACCGGAAAACGTTCAAATATTTCATTAATAAAAATGATAAAATTCGTAGGAAGGAATGAATCATTATTTTCTCCGCTAAACAGGAAGGTGAAAAACATCGTTATTCGCAGAACGATTTTTTACCACGTTTATAAATATAGGTAACGATAGATATTTTCTAATTTCTTTTACCCCTCCAGCGTTTTAGCGTCATATATGACCGGGCGTCCATATTTTTATATTTTTTCTATCATGCGGAAATACGAGGCGTATCCAGAAAGTAAGTGTACTGAATTTTTGTAGGTTAAAAATCTTGTTATTGAAACAAAAAAATTACATGATTACCGTAGTACATATGTAAGCTATTTTTAGACATAGTCGCCATTCCTCTCAATGCAGGTGGTGAAGCGGGGTATCAATTTTTGATGCCTTCCTCGAAGAAGTTTCCCGCCGACCCCTTCGTCCACTTCTCCACCTCCTCCTTTACCTCCTCGTCGGTTGAAAAACTTTTTCCACCCATGTACAGCTTCAGGGAGGTAAAGAGATAATAATCTGAAGGTGCTAGGTTAAGGGAATGCGCGGGGTGGTTCAGGATATCCCATTTAAACGAAGCAAGCAGTTCCTTCGTGGCGTTGGCCGTGTGTGGTCTGGCATTGTCGTGCAGCAGGCTGACTCCCTTTGTCAGCATGCCTCTCCTCTTGTTATAAATCGCCTTCCGCAATTTTTTTAGGGTCTCACAGTATCTTGCAGAGTTGATGGTCTCCACTTGAGGCAGATATTCAATCAAAATTATGCCTTGACAGTCCCAAAACACGGATGCCACGATTTTCTTGGCTGAAATTGTGGTTTTGAACTTTTTGGTGGAGGGTGAAGAGGTGAGAACCGTTTTTAAACTCGCGATACCACTTGTACACACTCGTACAATTCATAACTTTATCATCATATGCAGTTTTAACCTCATTATAAACCTCAAACTGAGGTTTTTCTTTCCAAACGAGATAACGGATGACGCCGCGTATTTCGCATTTGGCGGGAGATTGGATTGACATTTTTAACGAAACGTGTTGTCGCGTTGACACTTCTCAACGTACTGACCTTGAACAGGTCTCGTTGCGGAGAGGAAGAGTCAGGCTACACGTAAGTGTAGCCAACATATCGAAAATAAAATTCATTCTGTCGTGAGAGCCTCAGTACACTTACTTTCTGGATATGCCTCGTACATACATTTTTGACGTTAGAAAGAGAAAAAATAATTCTTTCCAGTTTGCCTCAAATATTTTTACTGGATTCCATCCTAAAAATAGCCAAAATGAATTCTTCATATTTCGGGCCGCTATCGTAACAATCGGTTCAACTTTAAAAATCATTTCTTATTTTTTTTATTATATGAACGAGATAAAAGTGAAGGTACAGTTTTCTTACAAATTTACCAAACAAAACGAATGTGTTTTCGAAATATCGAAATCTCTCAATTTTTCTATGAGTGGAGTAAAAAAATTAAGTAAAAACGTGGTTAGCGTTTTTGACAAAATTTTTCACTTTTGATGCGCATACACACTGGACAGATAATTTTATCTAGTTTGTAAAACAGTATTTGTTTTTACGGAAAATTAAAAAATTAGATGTATACAGGGCATTTGAAATGCACAGAAAACATTGAACAAATGTGATGAAAGTATTGAAGGGTTAAGGCGATGCCATACGTAGTAATGCAAAATCATGTGTTTTTGGTTTGAAAATTTGGCCGTCTAGAAATGTTTCAGATGCTTTTATTAAATACTGCGAGTAGAATACATCTTGGCCTTTGAAATAATCGAGTATTTTTTAAGTATTTTTATAAGCCCAGAAAAAATAATATAAAGGCCTATGAAAACTGCTTTAAAGGTCAAAATCTCCTAATTACGAACCCATTTTCGGTTATGATTTTATTGTATAATGTGGAAAATTAAGTTATTTATAAAATGATCGAAAAAAAAATTAAATATTTATGTCTGAATATTCACAAAATAAAATAAAAGGCACTTTTTGTCCATGTTTTTTTTTCTTGGATAAATCAAAACAGGCGGAAGGTGTTAAGCGGGAATTTAAACCTTATCGCCATCTACGCAAGGGTTGTTATTGATAGCGGTTCAATTTAAAATATTACATGACGTAGTGCATCGCCTTAAGGAAATCGTCATAAAATTGAATAATCAGACCGAACAATATAATCTAGCTACACGCGGTCACAGTTAAGTCACCGAGTATAAACTATAAACAATCATTGGTAATTATAATAATAATAATAAAGTAAAAATTGTTAAATTCTAGAGATTCTTATACAAATAATTTACACACTCCTTCGAAATTTATATTCTACGGCGTATATATTGTATATTTATATTGCCTTTTCTCCAGGGAACATAAATATTATTATAGTAAATTTTTGGTGTCGGTTTTATATCGTGTAAATTTGTCACACTCTCTTCCCCACGTAGTTCGTATTCTGTGATATTTTTGCACTTTCAATCTTTGTGCTTTTTAACTTCACTGACTGTTTATCCTACTGATATGTTTAATCATTGTCTACTATTCATAGCATAAAGCGCCGTTCAATACAAATTATATCAGCTGAGCACTCGGGTAAATTGAAATAAGTTATTTTCTTACTCTGTACCTACAACAACACCCTCAAGATGATGTTTGACAATATTAGTAACTTTAATTTTTTAATTAGTTCATAATTGAGTATGTCCAGGGATGGCCATGTGCAGGCACAATAATGGGTGCAGTCTGCTCAGCAAACCGACTTGCCAATGCGCCAAGGAGCAAAGGAGCCAATTCATTGGGGTTTGCGCCTTTGAGGTTTGGCCGAATAAGGTCGGTGAATAAACAGAAAAATACCTAGTCAAAGAAACTATATGAAAGGATGAAAGCGGCTTACTTTGGTGAAATATTTTAGGATACAGATGACCCATGGTGAGGTATAAGAACCGGGTTTACGTAAGAATAAAAACCACAACCGGCAAAAGAAGACTATCTAATCGGGTTAGTTTTGGATTTAGGGCCGAACCTTTTTGTTGTTGTTGGTATGCTCTTAGCGGTCGGTTTACAGTACGGACGAATTAGCCCGGGAATGACATGCCGGATTTATTACTGTTCTGGATGATATCATTTGGAGGAAACTTTTTAGAGTGGTCGGATGATGTGGATTCCAGATTGAAGATTGGAAATTTTATCTTGATTCACCTCGGTTTTAGTTTATGCCCAAGGATATAAAATTAAAACCCAAACCGCAACTGTTAGCACGAAGATTATTTTCTACAACAGATCTATTTACGAAACATTATGAGTGGTGAAAACCTACCCGCTGAACGATTCAATATCAATTTATATACAGGGGGGGATTCTACACGATTTTAGAAGTAAAAAAAAGCTAAATAACTTTTTTCGAAATTCTAATGTGATAACGATGTTTTTAGGTAAAAAAGGATGAATTGTTTGTATGGGAAGACAAATATTCTTCTATGGAATAATATTTTTGGTAGCGCGCTTTACCCCGGACACCCTGCATGTCACCTCTTGTTAAATTAAAGCAATGTTTGGTATGTCAATCATATGTATTATACAACCCTTTTCCTTTTATAATAATAATTAAAAGGGACACCTTGGTCACAAGCTGTTGAGTTCGAAAATTTTAAGAGAAAAAATATAATTTAGTATCATAAAAAACAAAAGAAAAACGGTTAATATGGTAAGACAGGAATCTAACAATATTTTTAAAACAAACACCCCTCTCAAACACTCCTCCTGTAGAGGCATGAACAAAAACAATTCTAAGACAGGTGTAATGAGAGGCTTTTTTCAAATTATATTTATTTTAATATGAAATAAACCTCCAAGTTTCACAGGCACCTGGAAATACTTGAAACTTCATCAGAACCCGTCCGATTATTCTAGAGATACATTAGCGTCCGACAGAATGTTGAAGATTTCCTGTTGGTGGACGGAGGCTTTGTGTTTGTGTGTATGTAAGTAAAATGGTGGTTATGTAAATGGTTACCGGATAAATCATCACAATGATAATACATCACATCTTTAAAAAAATATATAAAGTCATGGAAAGTGATGAAAAAAAAATTCATTAACTGGGTTATGTAGGTTAGGTTAGGTCCAAATTTTTTTTTCATCGTTTCTAATGACTTTATATCACTTTTTAAATGTGTGTTGAATTGTCGCTGTGTTGGGTTATCATGGAACCTATGTCCAAATATTAAACTAGCCAGTTGTTGGGAGATAACATGAATATGACTTTCCTGTAATATTTCTTCCCCCACTGAGAACACCTCCCGTTCTTCATTAGTTTCCATATTTTGTTGCTGCTATTGGTGTTATTAAAACAGCGCAATTAGCGATAATGACGTTAAATGATCTCCGGCAATACCTTCGTTGAAATATTCAATTTAGGTAAGGATCTGTAAACCAATTGTTGCGAGACATGGGTTTTCCCAACGGAGCGAATGGAGGACTCTCCATTTCCGCGAGAAAACTAGGAGTGAGTAGGAGTTGTATACAGTGGAGCAAGTACGAGTATTGTGTGAGTGTAGTAAGATAAGATGAAGTTACCTATAAGCCAGCTGCTGCGAGGCATAGGGCTGCTGCATGTGCTGCTGCTGCTGGTGGTGGGCGGCGATGCGCAGCTGGTGCGGGTGGTGCGGCGGCTGCGCGTGGTGCGGGGGCGGCGGGTAGGGCGGCGCGCCCGCCCCGCCCGCCGGGCTCAGCGGGGCCGCCTTGCCGGACACCGTGTACCCGCCGCCCAGCCCGGGCACGTGCTCGGACGCCTGACCGCCCCTGAACAACCAAAACAACACACAATCAATATTATGCCATCAATATCATCATCAATAAGGTGCGGTGTCTTGTTACGCGATAATGACCTCTAAAGACACTCTCCCTCGGGTCCATTATCGCATCACGTTGCTGTGTCAGATGGAGAACCTTCCTGTTCTCAGAGATCGAAGTGTTTGTTAGTCGGTGAGTATTTAAATAGGATATTTGGCTGTTTTTATCAACTTTTTTTTGTAACAAATTAACAGAAGGTTTGAAGGGTAAATCGTATAAAAATATAATGTGATCTTTGGGGATGCTGTGTGAAGAGTATTTTATATCAGAGTAAGGGGAGGGGCTCTGAGACTCCTTTCAAATCCGACAAATAGAAGATACCCATATTGTAAGAGGAAGGAACTTATAATTTCGCAAATTAATATAACAATTGTGGGGAATTTCATATAATTAAGATTTCGGCATAACACATGCATAGATATTATCTTAAAAATAATCTTTTTTGGAACTTAAAAACTCAAGTTAACGTGAAACTTGTTATAAATCGGTAGAAATTGGGTATGTGGGGGCTTAACGCAATAAACAATTAGTAAAAATACGTTGGTAGGTAAATTATATAATATGTATAAATGTGGACATTATAAAGTGCAAATAGGTAGATATTATAATTACCGAAATACAGAGATATGATAAGAAAGAAGATAAGAAACAAGAAATCACATCATAGCACCAGGTAAGTATGACGTTAAACGGGACATACTTTGGGTTCGAACCTTTTAAATTTGCCGCTCGACGTTTTGGCGAGGTCACGCGTCACGTTTTCTAGAACGGCCGTCGACTTGGCCGATCGAGCGACACAATGCAACGTAAACCAAGGTTGAAACAGAGACAAATACTGGGGTCCAAATAATAAGACTTCCAAGGAAACATATCATAGGTACCCAGTATTTAATATTTAATTATCTGTAATTTTTTCTCACCGTAAAAATAAAAACAGATGAATGGTTACCTACTAGTGATTCCTACCCGGCATTGCCCGAGTTTAACATAATTTCCGCGGCGTTCAATACATTTTGCCGTTCAATCAAATTTCTACTTTATAATTATGTATATTACATTGATTTAAGACGTTGTCCAGGTAAGACAGAGATCCTGGGGTTGATTCACAGTTGAGACCGTTATCTTTTTACTTTATGTTTCGGTTAGATTTGTTAATATTATCGTCTTCTCCCTATGATACATTACTTTGATGGGTATAATCATCAAAGGTTGATGAAAATTTGGTCCAATAAAAATGCAATATAATTTATTAGGAAAAAGTTACTCAACCCGCTGTCACCCCCTCGGGGTGCTGTCGGCACCCCACGCATTTTTTAACGTAAAAATTAATACTTATTAGTCTAGTTATGAGTCCGCGCGTCTCAGTACCTTCAAGTGGCCTTTAAACCCGTCGACACGGGGAGGGAGGGTGAGTGTGGCGCGAGCGCTCGAAACGTTAGGACGCACAGTGGGCTGAAAATCGCCTTTCATAGACATAGAGACTTGAATTTTCAAGGGTATTTTTTTCTGTTGATCATTACTATGTTATAAAATGTCATACGAAGCAATTGCGTGTACAAATGAAGGAGTTATCATTTTTTTAAGAAAAAATTGTATGGCACTGACATTAAAAATGAGGCTATCTCTGTAATCATAAGGTTGGCCATTCTATCCTTACACACAGATATACTACTATTTATTTGTAGTTTTTGAGATACTCCGTATTGTGGCGCAACATGTGATTTTTTTTTTAAATCCTCAAAGTTGAAAAAAACACTTTTGAATGTTGATGATTCATTTTAATGCTTAAATGCTTTTAGGGTTGCAGTGTAAATAAAATATTGTAAACTAGACAAAGTATACTCATATGTAAAGCATTTAAGCATTTAACCGCTTCTGTGCCAAGAGCGAGTTTACTCGCATTCTTGGCCGTGCCCAGCAGGCCAGCCATAGAAAAATAGCGAGTTTACTCGCTCTTCTTTGAGCCTCTGTATCATACATAATGTCCCGTTTTTTTTTTTTTTTTTTTTTTTTTTTTTTTTCTTGAATATTGAATAAATTTGGTAAGTCATTTAAATATCCTTTCAAGGTGTAATGTTGTTAATTTATAAAAATAAGATTTAAAAATGATTTATTTCGATTAAAAATTCACGGCCTGCTGTGCACATCTACACTTCTACCTACTGGCATTCAAAAGGTTAAGTGAATCATCAACATTAAAAAGAATCCATTTCTAGCCAAAAAAAATACCCTTGAAAATTCAAGTCTCTATGTCTATGAAAGGCGATTTTCAGCCCACTGTGGGACGTGTCAAAGTTTGCGTGGGGTGGTTACGACACCCCGCGAGTGCTCGTGTTATACTTTTGCGGAGGTTACTTAATTAGGTATCTTAGGGTAAATAAGAAAATTTTATTTGATTTTGTTAATTAACCCTTATATTTATGATTTTCAATGAGAAATTTTGTGTTAAAAACTAAGAAGTTGTTTTTTTTGGTTCTTTGACGAAAGATCTCAATATTATGACTAAAAAGGCTGATTATTATAATGTTTTGTAGAACAGTAATAAGTTTGATTTATAACATTTACGTTTTTTATTTACACACGTCATACAACACTAAATAATAAAATGCTGGTATAATTCCATTAACTGATACTATATGTACAAAAATGTACTTTGAGTATGTGGGGTGGCCACAACACCCCCCGCGAGTGCTCACGAGGCTAAAAACCGCGCGAATGATCGAGGGTTAATTAGGCTGATGTATTAACTAACAGCTTGTGTATATATTATAACAATACATAGCAGAATGGAAAACTGTAACAAGCAGTTCTGGGAATATATGAATTATCATTTTAAAGCACTTACAAAAGTATTTACAAAAAATGATAATCATACACAGGTAATCAGCGATTACGGAAACCACAATCATAAAAATAATCGTTGAATCACACCACCTATTAAAAATTCTCTGCCTAATCTGACCAGTGACCAAACATGTGAAACATGTTGCTAAAAGCAAAATTGCCTGGAGGTTCGAATGAGCCCCCAAACAAGTACAGACAATTGATTCACGTTTATTAACATGTAAAAAATATTTATTATTATTTAAGTTTATTTATGAAGATTAAAGTTATGCATCTGAATTAATTTAATGTGGTGAATTTAAAATAAAACAATTAAAATCCATTTACAATATTTTTATGGTTACAGATTAGGAAACAAATAGATGTAAAATAGAATGAAAATAATAGATGAACAATAAAGAATTTTTTTTTTGATTTAAGCACTTGTAGGGTTAATTTGTTTTTAAACGTTTTAAGTATAGAGTGGAAAATATCAATATCTTTTAGGGTTATTATAAGGCAGGGGTTCCCAACCCTGTGCCGGCGGGCAGTTTTAATTTTTTCGAGTGCCTAGGTTTATTAAATACGTTCGTATGTTTGCGATATTGTATGTATGAGTGGTTCCTTTGCTGACAGTACTTGTCGCAACATGTCTAGCGGCGAGCCAGACTGCACTCTTCACGCTAGCCTGTAACGGAGAGTTCTATTTGCACATCACTCCTTGTACACGCAGAAAACCCGAAGTGAACGAACGCCACAAGTTGAGCCGATGAACCCCGATGGCGTCAAAACACATGGCACATGACTCTGCTAGCTCTGTCTGTCAGTGAAAGCAATGAGCATGGCCCCGACAGCCAAACTGACAGTGACGGCGATCATACTTCGGGTTTTCGGCGTGTACAAGGAGTGACGTGCAAATAGCATTCCACGCCTGAAACCGCGTTGTTGTCAATTTGATTAGTATTGCTGCCCCGAGTTTGTCGATTAAAAATAGGTGGTGCCCGCCACCCTACCGATATTTCAGAATGTGCTCTAGAGTACAAAAAGGTTGGGAACCCCTGTTATAAGGTATAAACGAAATGCAATCGCTTCTAATAGAGCTGTTGAATCAATAAGGCAGTTACCAATTTTTTCTCTGTTTGTAACACTGATAAAGATAAATTTCAAAATGATAACACTCAATTCGAACACTTTCAATTCGGTTAATATAAGTTTGGTATTGAAGATTCCAAATTGAGGATGAAATTAGGTCTTATATATTCCATACATAGTAGTTCAAGTGTAAAAGTTATTGAATGGTTTCGTGATGCGTAGAATGAAGCCCATTTATACAAGCAGTTAGTTTGTTATTGTGATCAGATAGTGGATGGATTATACAGAGCTGCGAATAACATATAATGCTACATAATACATGTATACCCACTGAATAATATCGTGTCTGTCGGGAGCACCATAATGGGTAACGGTGAAAAATGATATCGTATTTCGCGCGGCGGATGGACTCCGTATGCGATCAAATTTTGAATCGGGGAGAGTTCACCAAAGATGCCAATGAACTCAGTATGGAATAATTATTTTTTTTATTGTGAAATAAAACAGCACAAGAGTTTCTATTATTGCTAGGAGATAGTGGAACTACTTTATTTGGGAATTTTGTGAGGCAATTATGGACATTTTATACGATGTTTTTTTTTCGATCCCCAATATCGAAACTATATCGGGATCCATATGGAAATCTTACGATGATTATTATCATAGTAACGATTTCATCCACATTGTTGCCATTAGAGAAGAAATAATACTTGGGACGATATTAAATAGTAAAAAAAATGGCAACACTGCGAACATAACCATAGATCATAAGAAAGCATCTAACATTTGTTTTTTAACATTTCATGCGAAATTTACGATACCGATCAGTAATAAACACTTATTACAGTCTTTGGAGAGGATCCCACCACTTTCCCAACGGCGTTTATAATGTAACTCACATTACAGTCTGTTTGTTATTTTTTACATTTAAAACAAAATAAATATGCAACATTTCCACGTAATATAGTTAGTTATAGATGACAAATAATATCAGCCATCTTAAAATGTACGAAAATCGGTACCAAAAAAAGAAGAAGTCCTTTTTTTAACACCTTCATATAAAAAAACAAATCGTATAGAAACTTGACGAAAAAAGCATTGTGTAAATTGCTCATTAGGGAGAGCAGTAATATAATATAATAATAGTACGTATGTAAATCCCGCCGAAGAGTCCCAGCTGCCCGTAGGCTGTAGGACAATGGAATCTCATAGAGAATTTTATGAGGCTGAAAAGAGTGGGAGGGGAAGGAGATGGGCCAAAGGCAGATTGGGAAGTACCTGACCTTTCAGATCTGGTCACCAAACACAATTAGAAGGTATCGCACTGGCAATCTGACCAGTCAGTGGCTGAGTTGGCATCGCGTCTGGGTTCAATGAGTTCCAGGAGTCCGTGAGTTCAATTCCTCGGCTGGCTAAGTTCTCCAATACAACTCAAGAAAAGAAACATTTACCGCCAACCATGATGGGAGAAGGAAATGTTCAAATTATTGTCAGGTTATTCGTAAATCGGGAATGTTTTTAAATATTTTACTTAACAATGTTATCATAACCAGAAATAAAGTTAATAGAATAATACGATATTTGCACAGTACCCTACACAGTAAGTAACATTTAATTAGTGAAATTTAAGATGACAGTTGTAACAGCTGTCACGTTGTGACTTGTGACGGAGCCATGGTCTGAGGACTAATTAAATCCAGGATTAGCGGAAGTGAGGGGTTGGCTTGGAGTCATCTCGCTAAATTTGCGTTATGGTTGGCAAGAGAAATGTTGCCAGAGCTACTTAAATTTAAATAAGGGATAAGACAGCCTCCGCGGTCGAGGGGTAAGGCTCTCGACTAGTAAGCCAAGGTCGCGGGTTCAAATCCCGGCGTGTGCAAGTTATTTGATTAGTATGTGTTATTTTTGTTTACTTATTTCAAATAATATATAGTATGCCAGCAACACCGCCCTCAGTATCGCCCAGGTGTAAGACCACCATTCAGAATTGAAACGTTGCTTGAAATGGCTTTAGCTGTCTTTGGTGACCAGATATCAATAGCCGGGTACTGCTCTACCATCTCCTTCCCCTCGCCAATACCTTCAGCCTCACAACATATCCTAATTGGGCATGCCATAGTCTCACTGGCTCCACACGGAGAAACATGAGGATTGCCGATTTATTAAAAATACTGTTAATAACGGGATATTATGCTATTTCCCAATAAACTTTTATTACGTTCATTATTAGGGGCCGTTCAAGTATTATGTAAGCACAATAGGGGGTCAGGGGGTCTTTGCTTTGCTTATTTTTGATGACATGGGGGGGTCGAGATAGTGATTACGTCAGCACTGCTCAGCAGTAGTTATTTTTTTTACACATTGGCAACCCACACATTGTCTATGTTTGAAAACCGAATACATATTCGGGGATTCCCACTGTGTCAATAAAGTTTGTTTAAATGAATATTATGTGCATTAAAGTCCTCTATCCTAAGTCTATTTTATAAGTGCTGCTTATGAATCAATAAAAAAACAGAATACATTAACAGAAAAATGCATACAGGTACCAATTTTTACGTAAGCATCGGAGGGGGGGGGGGGTAAATGATTGCAATAAATCTGATTACGTAATACTTGAACGGCCCCTTATCGGAAATACGAAAATATTGTTAAAGGCCTGCAGTCCCGTTTTTAACCGAAATACGAATAATTTGAAGAGACTTTCAATAAATAAGCAATATTTCATAACAGTAAGTTTTCTTCGAGCAGACGTTTAGGAGCAGTGACGATGTTCACATTTTGAAAAAAAGATTTAATAATTTAAAAAGCGGCAAATGCTATGCTAAGTACAGTTCACAACAAAAATAATATCTTAGTATGAAATCATATTTGAGGATAGAGTTATCTATCGCATTACACCACCTGCCGCCCATCTACCAACTCCTAGTTCCTAATTGATAAGTGCGAGGCTATGATGGGTATTATTAATACATATAGGACAATATCTCCTATAGTAAGTAGCACTACAGATAGGGCTGACAGAGAATATCCTTTTCAAGAATTTTAAAATTTTAATGTGTAAAGGAAGCCGTTTTTATTCAATCAAAGACTACTCTTACATTACAGGGGATGACAAAGTGCGTGCTTTCGTTTCCCTAAAATCTAGACATAATTAAAAGTAATTAGTTTATTCTGATAAAAGATTTTTTTTTAAAACAGACATTTCTTTTGGTATTATCGGCATGAAATAAAGTATTGTCAAAGTATCGAAGGAAGCACAAAAAACAAATAGGTATATTTTAATTATTTCAATATACATATTATAAAACAACCCTGTTTTGGACAATCATAATAGTATACAAATTATAATAGAAATTGCAGCATCTGTTAGGCATTCAAGGTAGCAAATTTTTATTAAATCAATCCGTAAGAAACGATTTTTTTTAACTATAATACAATTTCACTATTTTGTTCTTATGCCACTACTTTGTTCACTACGTATTTATGTAATATTATTTTTTATTATTTAATTCCCCTTTCTAAATAAAAAAAATCTATGTTTTAAAATGTCTTAAAACTAAAAAAAATACTATAATTTATTGTTTGACTGAGGATTGTACCTAACTTCCTAGGGGCAGTAGCCAACCGCGCTAATGCAGATCGGCTAGGACCGATATTTATTTCGTATTTTAACTGCTGTCCGATTTCAGAGAAATGCATATATGTCCGCGTGTGCATACGTGTTTGCCACCAAAAGTCGATAGAATGAATTGTCATCGACAACAAGTCTATCTGCCGAGTTTTAGCTCGATCGGATGTCTTTGTTTAATTTCCGCTTCTGCATTAGTTCATTCCCGAAAACAAAAGTGAAATTCAAATAGATGTATTTAAAAAGAGACTTTACGATTTTACACAGCTGATAAACAACCCTTAATGATTACCCGAAATGAATGGTTGTTTATCAGTTGTGTAAAATATAAGCACGTTGGTAAGGCCGTTGATGTATAAAAAACGCTAGCAGAATCCGTTTATTTTGTTGCACACTATCCAATGATTGAACACTATTAATTAATTTATTTTAGCGTCTTGTGGAGATTTTTCTACATTTAACAAAACACACAAATTTCTTAAAAAAATCAAAATTATTATTTAATAGGCATTGATATTTTTTAAATGAATTAATAGTGGCAACCCTAACGATAGGTGCATTGATCTTTACCCGGGTCACAGACATCGTATGACAGTATGTGTGAATGTTTGCGAGTGTGTGCGTGTGTATGAGCTATTCGAGACGGTGATATCGGATTGCTAAATGCGACGCGAAATCATAACACATATATAAACGTATAGACATAGACCAATAGCCATCACATTGAGAGTATAAAACATATTTGTGTGTGTTGTCACAAGGTGCAACCAACCGCTTCAGGTTAAACCAACAACACTCTAGGGCAGGGGTGGGGAACTTTTTCGCCAACGGGGGCCGTTGCGGTGGCGCACAGTGGGCTGAAAATCGCCTTTCATAGACATAGAGACTTGAATTTTCAAGGGTGTTTTTTTGGCTAGAAATGGATTCTGCTGATCATTACTATGCTATAAAATTTCGTACGAAGCAATTGCGTGTACAAATGAAGGAGTTATCATTTTTTTAAGAAAAATTTGTATGGCACTGACATTAAAAATGAGGCTATCTCTGGAATCATAAGGTTGGCCATTCTATCCTTACACATTTTATAGCATAGTAATGATCAGCAGAATCCATTTCTAGCCAAAAAAAATACCCTTGAAAATTCAAGTCTCTATGTCTATGAAAGGCGATTTTCAGCCCACTGTGTGGCGGGGATCCTCGATATATTGTTATAAACTCATTTTACCCTTATTTTATTTGTGTACACCTGCAAAAAATTCTTCGAAATGAATGAATGCGTAACTGGAAGTTTAACAAGAAAGACAAAACTGCTTTTAACTTACGATTCAATTTTTGTGCTTTAATTAAAACTACAACCAGCACATGGAAAAGATTTCCGATCCGATTTTTTGCAGCAAACAGTCTGCATCTTGGATTTGATAAATACACCTCAAATTCTATAATGTTTTCCTTCAAAAAGATGAATCCACAACTAGAATTTTGAAACTAAGCTTCAAACACGAGAAGGTTTCCTACTTCAAAACGTCTGCGGATGAATCCACGGCTGTAAATTTATCTGTAAGCAAGTCCCCGGTTTAATTAGCATTACACTCATAATTTCTTCTTACACATTTAATTTCTCACTATTTTAAAATGATAAGAAATTAAAATAAATAGTAACGTAGGTGCATACGTAAGAACCTGTCAGCCACGTTATACATATCTCTGGGTTTTGTAATAATTCTCTTTAAAATGTAGCTGAAACAACGTGAAAGAAAACCGTTCTCGCTTTCTGAAAGTAATTATTTTGTGGTCAGAAGGCTGCACCGAAAGTGCTCGCGGGCCGCAGATTCCCCTCCCCTGCTCTAGGGTATAATCTAATATTGAGGATATAACTTGACAATACCAATCTGAACCTAACAAAACTAATTATAACTAGACGTAACATAACCTAACCACACTTCGCTTTCAAATATTTTATCAAGTAAATAAAATCCAACAAGAAAAACAATGCAATAATAATGAGTAATATTGAAAACATACTAATTTAGGTTGTTGGTCTGTCTGTGAATGATTGTAACTCTGGTTTAATGAACTCGGATTTGTCGAATTCAGAAATGACGAAATTTGGGTTTGAACGTGAATAACGCACAAACTGCTGAGACTAAGGCATCCCCGATCATATACTGCGAGACTGCAGGGTAGGTACTGGGGAGGGGAAGGAGAAAGGGAGAGGAAGGTTGCCTACAGTACGTGGTCATTGAAAGAATCTTTAGTAGGTATCGTGAAACAAAGGGGACTACTAAAATCTACACGATAACACCCAGACCTGAGAGATGTTAGGGCGGGTATACCAGTATACTCGGGAATGTAATAAGTCGGATCAGGATGAAAGGATCAGATAGCAACTTGACGAACGTAAACATCTCACAATCCGAGCATAAAAATCTACTGAGATTCCGGCCCTTATTTACTCATTGTAGGTGTGTCCTGAGCGGTGAAAGGACTGCGATTCATTCAGGTACATGTGACGTAATAGACGTAGTAAAGTAAGGTTGAGTTATTTATCTGGAATGTGCTATCAAATTATGAATTGAACGCGATCTCGTATTTAATGAGCTACACTTCACATCATACTGTGAATAAAAGGCTGTGTGGAAAAACAAACGCGAACACGCAACGCAACAAACATACAGAATACAGACATACTTGTGTGGTTTAACCTCACAGGCTTATATAAATATTTTCGCACAGTTTGCAATGTTTCCAATGCACCTATTTCAAATGTGCTATATTTTATCCATCTTACCAATTAGATTTTTACACGGCCGTTCAACGTTGGTGTGGTAAAGCCGGATTCGAGCCTGGTTTAAGACCATTTTAACGAAAAAAGGGTCTTGGTAATAAGTCATGTTATTCACTGTTCTGACCTTACGCGCCGCGTAATATTTACACGACGTTATTTTAGTAAGGCTGTACATGTAATTTTTCGTAAAAACAATTATGTACTATTTTAGAAACTAGATGAAATTATCTTTGAGGTGTAAGAATTTAAAATAAACATTGCTTTTTTAATATAAAACCGGACAAGAGTCCCAACTGCTCCCAACCAGTGATGGGAAGCAGATCTGGTCACCAAACACGGCCAAAGCCATTTCAAGCAACGAGTCGATTCTGAATGGTCGTCTTAGTCTTGATGGTCGAGAGCCTTATGTGATGTGTCTTAAATGATGAATATTTAACATCAATTGTGAAATATGTTGTCAAAAACGCTCATTACATTTTTTAACTCCAAACGTAGAAAAAATTGGCAGACTTAACGAAAACCTGATATTTTGAAAACTCATTCCTTATGTTTAGGGATTTTGTAAGAAAATGGTAACTTCGCTCTTTATTTCGTTCATACAATAAAAATCCCTCTTGCCTCGCAACATAGGGATGCCATAGTCCCGTTGCCTACGGGCAATTGGGACGGATATTGCGGTTATTGTAAGAAACGTTCCTGAATACGGCCATACAAAATAACTGTCTTTACAACTATTGTAAGAAACATTGCCATATTCGGGCATAACTATAAAGGCAAATACTCATATGATGAAATTGAACTAACTTTAAACCTCTCTCCTTTGGAAATCCGTCGGGAAAGAAATGACCTCATTTGCTTCTTCAAAATTATAAATGGTATTATTGATTCACCTACTCTACTGCAACTCATTTCCTTCAATATCCCCTCGCAAAGACTCAGAAATAATGAACTGCTCTTCCTCAACCATCATTCGACAAATTATGGATATTATTCACCATTGTCCAGAATGTGTAGACTGGTCAACTCAAGTCAAAACCTTAACTTTTTTGGAATAAGTCTGAATGATTTTTGCCATTCGCTAAACAAGTGACGGAATATTATAAGTGTTCTGTGGTCCTGACCCACGGCGTATTCTTGACTTGATTCGACTTGTCACTTTATTTTCTTATATTATATCTACCATATATCTTTGCTTTCATGTACCTTTGTCTACTCCTGTATTTTTCATTTTACTTTATTCGTGTTCTTATTTTGTAATTTGGACGATGTCCGTTAATAAATAAATAACAAATAACTGTCTTTACAGCTATTTTAAGAAGCATTGCTAAATTCGGGCATACAAAAGAACTGTCTTTACAGCTATAGTAAAGAACATTGCTAAATTCGGCCATACAAAATAACTGTCTTTACAGCTATTATAAGAAGGAACATTGCTAAATAAATAAATTAATAAGACATCTGTAAAATACGGCCTTGACGACCACCTGCGAGGCGTAGCCGATAAGAGTGTGACTACGGATCCGTGTTACGTAATCAATAATAGGGTGAATGTCCCAAAGGTCAGCCTCTTAAGATTTTTACTTGATTTATTACAGTTTAAAAAGTAGTAAATAGCGTTTAAGTTTCTAACAATTACACCTTATTATAGTTCAAAGAACAGACTATTCACTTATCATTATTGGAAATGTATTTGTTTCAATGAAAATGATTTAAAGGCCTTTCAAAAATTAAATGCCAAAATCACCCAAAGTCAGCCACCATGTGCCTATCTCCAGCCTTTCGAGTTCCTAAAGTCAGCCTAGTCGACGGCTGAGGGTTTTAAATTATTACATATGACATGAAATTAAAAAAAATAGGTATTCAATAGTAGCAATTTTATTTATATCTACATAGTAAGCAGACAAATATGGCAAGTAAATTGTTTAGAAGCAACTTCCGCATAAGGTGTTTTTGGGTACACTTGAGGTGATACCATCTTGGACAGATGTCACAACCAACATTTTTCAGATCATCGTCTTCTACATCACTGATTAATTCTTCTTCACATCCAGTGCATGAAATTTTAGATTTTTTCAGATCATCATCTACTACATCACTGTGTAATTCTTCTTCACATCCAGTGCTTGAAATTTTAGATTGAGTAGATGTTACATTTAATTTCTTATTGGTTTCTCCAGTCTTTCGTCCTAGGTTCTTGTATTTTTCAGTGTTTGCTTTTCGTTTCATTTGTTCTTCCCTTCTTTTCGTTCGTTCTTCTATTTTTGTAGCCTGTTCTTCTTTTCTTTTTTTTATTGCTTCTTGCCTTTCAATCCTCTTTTTTACTAGTGCCTGTTTTATATCTTCTTTTTTGGCCATGTAATTCTTCCAAGCATCAGACGAAATTGCCATCGGCATCGGTTCTCCTGGTTTCAATTTTCTTTTTCCAAATTGCAAACATTTTGGAGTGAACAAGTGATTGCTGAAGGAGGGAGATATTCCGCTTTTAATTTTGTTGGTTTCGCACGACAAAGGTGTTGTTGCAGGCACCGGCGGTGGTGTATTTACAGACTTAGTAATAATTGAGGTAGGGCTTGAGTGGAGAGAGAAATTGGAATGATTTGTCATGTCCAGTGATTCAAAATCATCATCAGGAATAGACAAAAATAAATTATTTTGAGCATCTTCTTGGTCGCAATTTACTATGCAATCACTAATTTGTAATTCATTTGCTTCATAGCCTGAAGTTGAGGGTTGAGGGTCAGCATCTGGTTCCAGAACACCTTTGGAATTTAAAACGTAGTTTCCAATAGTGACAACACGATTGTCTGCTTCAGTAAAAGAAGCTTCGATAATTTCGATAACACGGAGTGCATCTATGTTCTCATCCTCTAATTGTTTTTTTATGCTTTTGATGACGTTTTGTGCTGTTATTATTTCTTGTCTGTTAAAAGTAACCGCATCTTTTGGAGTGGTTAATTGTTCAATTCTGTTGGTATTTTTCGCACGCTCTAATGTATTTTGAATACACTTAGTGTAGTCAACGGCATCCGGGTTAAAAGGGAACAGCCCACATTTTCTAAACCCATTCTTAATAATATCTGTCATATCTTTTTGTAGCACTTTGTTCAGTAATGGACAAAAGGTGCTCTTAGACAAGACTGAATTATAATTTTCCGAATTCCCTTGCCATTCTCTAATAGTTTTTCGCCATTCGACTTTAAGAGGCCGGAAAACGCTGACGTCAGCTGGTTGCATTAAGTATTCTTCTCGGGTCTTCCAAAAGATCTATAGCATTGATGTCACTTAAATACTTTTTGAGATCATTAAACCACTTGCGTATGTACTCTTCAGTAACAACCGCTTTACCCTTACTTATACCTTCCGGGACACGCTCATTCAAGATTGGATGTCTCTTAATAAATAGGTCGTACCATTTTCTTCCCGGTCTATCATTTGTGAAGGGGTTTGGGCGTTTGTCATCCTTCATAATTTTTTGAACGGTGTTTAAAAGATCATCCTTCTTTCTTGAAAATCCACATTTGGCCAATTCGGATAACCATTGCACCAAAGACTCTTCTTCCTCTTTAGTTAATGTGGTATCTCTACCCATATTTGTTTTATCAGGAACTCTGCCGTGGAGACGATCTTGTAGAGTTCCCCTGGGAACTCCATATTTTCTGCTGGCTTCTCTGATGCTAATTTGATCTCCCCTTATTGCTCGGAGAGCATCTTCAATTTTGCTTCGGTCGTATTGTAGAAGGGGTTTTTTATATCCCTTTGGTTTGACGATCTTCTCTTTCGGCATGTTGAATTTCGTTTTTATGAATACCTACCTAGAATTCAAATACAACATTAAATCATTCACCATGCCATAAAGTGTATTAGCACGTTGATGGCTGACATTTGGATCATTAAGTTCCTAAAGTCAGCCACGTCTACCCCAAAACAAAATGAGGCGGCTGACCTTTGGTGTTTTTATTTTAATGCATTTATTTGTGTATGTAAGATCACATTGTAAAGATAGAGAACACTACTGCACACTTAGATTCCATATTTGAAATAACCTACACATGGCCTAAGGACAGCCCCCCCGGCTGACTTTAGGATGCTCTAACAAAATTTGTTCCTAAAGTCAACCACCACAACATTGCAAAAATCAAACATCATAAACATAATTTGAATGCTTGAAAACAAGGCAAAATAATCACAGAAACATAAAATAACACTTAACTCAACAATATTAGTAAAATTCAGGGTTTTTAAACTTACTTTGAAACCGTGGTCAACTGCAAATTTATTATGGCGCGCGGGAGAATGTCTGACAGGTCTTCACTTGTTTGAAAGCAACGGTCAAATATAGGGACAGAAAATAAGTTAGAGCCGCCATTTTGAAACCATGTTTGGTTCATTAGTTACTAGTGCGTGAACATTCTCATAGATGGTGATAGAGTGCACATTTTTCTTATTATTTCACGAAATTATGAAAGAGGCTGACAATAGGCACAGGCTGACTATAGGAGCGTTCACCCTAGTTAATGTAAGCATATAATTCATGCAATAATTGTATGGACGGAAGTGATGGGCAGCAATTCGATTTTTTTTTATTTCATGCGTATTTTTTGTCGTCCGCCATGCTAGGGATGTCCATCTGTTAAAGCGGACGACTTCAATCGATTACATTAGCATTGGCAGATAAGAGTTTACGGAAACACTTCAAAAACAGAATTGTGGTTAATTCGAAAGATCATTCGACTCTCGTAATCGAAAGTGGAACTCAACGACAAATATGATCCATCTCAAAAATAAGAGATCGCGTTAAGATGACTAATGAACCAAAACTAAATTTAAGATGAAGAACTCTTCTGCAACCGAGAACCAAAACTAAATTTAAGATGAAGAACTCTTCTGCAACCGAGAACCAAAACTAAATTTAAGAATCTGAAATGTGTGGATATAATACAGGCGCATCCTCAATTCCAGGGTAGAATGAGAGGCACAACTAACGTAGATTTTTTTTATAGAAGAAGGCAAATACCTCGATTACAATCAAGGTGAAGTTTGACTGAAGATGTGGCACAGAAATATATTATGCCACACCTCATGGCTTTGAAATTTACGCGACTGGCGAGAATGCAGACCCACTGGGTTGAGCTGGGCTACAACCTACAATAATAAGGCTACCACTGATATTAGAGAAGACCAGAAGAGGGGTAATTTATAAGTATAAAATAATGGCATTCTTACTGCATATCTTAACTTAATTATATTTCTTGCAAAGGGCGTCCCGTGTTCCGTTATTCTACATAAACTTGTTTCAATAATCAGCATTCCACAAATCCACTATTTACAAAAGTGTTTTCAATGATCAACGTCCGCCCACTCTAGAAAAAGACCAACGATGCGTTCCAAGAATAAGAAAAGATAAAAATACGTGTTAAATTTGAAGGAACTACTCGAAAATAAATAATGATACATAAAAAACGGCATGGCAACCAAACAGCCTTGAAAATAATATTATAAAGTGTACATGACACAAACTGGTTATTTTTTACTATCCGAGAGACGAATGGGCAGACGTAATTACATGACCGACTTATATTATGGAAACATTTCTATGGGAGAAAAAAAACATCATTCGTGTGTTATATTTTCGATGATTTTAAAGGCGAATAAACAAATATCTAGCTAGTAGGCACCTACCTGATCTGTTTGAATGAATCCATTATCATAATTCAGTAAGTACTTACCTGCTTACCACGTTTTTCATTCGTTCCGCCTAGCAACGCAGTTGTTGTTGAAGATAGAAACATACATTATTCAATAGCCTCATTAGAAAAAAAAACAACAGAATATTTCACAAGGCAATAAAAACATCTTACGTTTTTTTATTAGTTAGGCCTTTTTTATTAGGTAAACAACGTAAATAAATAGCGTGCACCGTCTTTATGTTCAAATATTTATTAAAATTTATTAAATGCATTTACATTTATTTTAATTAAATGTGTACAAGTTATATTAGTTAGTTTCTAGCTAGGCAGATAACATGTTCTAAGGAACCAAATGCTAATGATTATAATGAACTATCTATGATAATCTACTAAGTATATCATTAATAGGCAACTATGTATAATTTTTTAAGTGACATTTCAGTTTTTCAGACCAACTTTATTTGAGCTTGCCAAGTTTGAAGCCAATAGTTTTTTTTAACAATGTTTTACCTATTTGCAATTGTAAAAATAACAAAAAAACAGTTGTTGCACAGTGCTAGTCGATTCCACACAAAATAAAGCATCGCGAAAATTACACAGCACTAAAAAACACTTTTGATTCCATTTTTCTTCATTACACTCTTTACCTTTCTTTTTTTTTATATTTTTTTACAATTGTTGAAAATAATGTGAACTTACTGGGGTACCCCGTTCTAAGGTCACATTGTACATGGTAATATGTGAATTATTATATGTGAAGAAAGTTAATTTTTTTAAAGTAATTTTTGTAAACGTTCAAAATACACAAGAGGTAAATTATAAAGCGAAATAATAGAAAAAAAACATAACATTATACAAGAAAAATGTACAGTGGACAAAATTTACATAAAAAAAACACGTAACGTTAATCTTTGTTAGGCTGCAACCATAGACATATGAATATTAGTAGACCTGCCCTAAGTGATTAAAAGCGTATTATTCCCCACTCCCCATACCGGTTCCATTGGAGCCGGCTGGGCTCGCGTATGGCCTCAAGTGAATTTAGAAAACGTGACGTCATCATTCTTGTGCGAACTATAGTCGAGGCATCATCGGTTCATTTTACGAAATAACACGGCAAAATGGTGACTTGTACTATGAAAACTTGTAAAAATAGATGTGAAAAAGAGAATAAACCCAATTGTCGTATTACATTCCATATATAAGCATTATTTTACTTTATTTTAAGCATATTCACATCGTATAATAGTTCATCAGTTGTAGAAACATAATTATACTATCACATCGAGACACGTCTGGACGTGAAACACAAAGCTGGTTGGTTGCTGGGATGTAAATTATGAACATTTATAAAAGTGTCTTAACTAAATACATAAACGAAATATTCGACTCTGAAAATAGAAGAAATTTATTTTGCCGAATTTGGACTTCGCAAATTTGTTCATAACGTGGCGAGTAATTTGCGCTCCCATGTAAAAATGTCTATTCATTAAAAAGCAGATTTTACTTTTAAGAACTAAATGGTGATATTATAAGGCGAGATGCCTATATACTATCAGATTGATTTATTGACGAATCACAGTCAGCTTTACCCTCTTCGTTCTTCAACAGTTGATTTTACCCCTCATCCTTAATTTCTAGTCTATTAATATTCATATGTCTGTGGCTGCAACATTGAATCTATTTTATTCCTCCCGTGTCCATAATCCATATCTTAATACTCCTTTCGAAGTCGGTTATTTTTTTAATGGTTTTTATTGGAAGAGGAGGGATATAGATTTATACAGAAATATTGCAAATTTCTTTGCCCAAAAGTCGTTTTAGTCGTAGGTTGGTGAAATGTGTTGTAATGAGATCTCGTGAATCGACTCGAGTTTGTGTGTGCAAAGTTATCCTGGTTTTTGAGACATTAAATTCAGGGAATTCAAAACATGGTCTGTAGGGCTTCTGATGGGGACTCAAAGAATAATTTTCAAAATTGCCTTTTGTGCTGTGAAGACTGGTTTTAGAATGGAATCACATAAACTTCCCCATCCGATAAGACTATATTGTATTGTATGAGATTGGCGTAAAGCGTAATGAATTTTAATTAGTTTATATTTTAATTGTTTTTAAAAATATGTTAGTTTTGTTTTAAATTTGTTGCTTATATTTTCAACTTGGGAGTTCCAATTTAGGATTCGATCAATAGTTATTCCTAGGTACTTTGTACATTTGTATTTCACTCAATTTTGGGCAGTTGCAAGGAACTTCTTTGTTCAAGTTTAAACAATTTTTATGTTTGTACTGAGGTTAACTGTCTGTTTATTGTGGATTTTAATATATTTAGTTTTTGTGTCATTTAAGGTAAGTGAACTTGAACCAAGCCATTGTTGTACCCTATTCTTCTCTACTTAATGCAACACTCGTTCATCACCATAATCACGGACATTTTAACCACCTACTGAGTGCTAAAGACAAAGTAACGAGCTACAATAATATGCATTCGGCGAATTCACAAAACGAAGAGCAGACAAAGGAGAAGTGGAGAGGAAGGTGGGTGGATAGGTAGTTAGGGCAGGGAAGGAACAGCGAGTAATGGACCATTAGGGAAGACAAATTGAGGCCACTCGGATAATGGCGGGTACCTACTGCCAGAGGCGGTTCCTTGGTCTGTACATTGCACTGCTTGTCTTTTGTTTTCACATCATACTTTCAACGACATCTGTACCCCAGTCATAATTCCTGCCAGGTCATCATTTGAGCTATCTTCCAGGATAAAACTCCCGCATACGAGTCGTGCATATTCGTATGTGCACAAAACCGTGTTTCACTATATTATGGGGCCACCATCAGCGGAAACGGTAACATGAGCGAGACAGATTCCGCTCAACATTTCGTGATTCAATAAAAAGAAGAATTAAGGCGATGCACTACGTCGTGTTATATTTTAAATTGAGCAGCTATCAATAACAACCCTTACGTAGATGGCGATAAGGTTTAAATTCCCGCTTAACACCATCCGCCTGTTTTGATTTATGCAAGAAAATAACATGGCCAAAAAGTGCCTTTTATTTTATTTTGTGGATGTTCTGGCATAAATATGTAATTTTTATTTGATCATTTTATAAATAACTTTATTTTCCACACTATACAATAAAATCATAACCGAAAATTGGTTCATAAATAGGAGATTTTGAACTTTAAAGCAGTTTTCATAGGCCTTTACATTATTTTTTTCTGGGCTTATAAAAAGATTTATCTAAAAAATACTCGATTATTTCAAAGGCCAAGATGTATTCTACTCGCAGTATTTAATTAAAACATCTGAAACATTTCTAGGCGACCAAATTTTCAAACCAAAAACACATGATTTTGCATTACTACGTATGGCATCACCTTAAACAGAATTGGTAAAAAGAGAAAGTAAAATAGATTTTTTCTTGCATAAATCAAAACAGGCGGATGGTGTTAAGCGGGAATTTAAACCTTATCGCCATCTACGTAAGGGTTGTTATTGATAGCTGCTCAATTTAAAATATTACACGACGTAGTGCATCGCCTTAATATGTAAAAACCAATCGAGTGCCAGTGTGAAAAACAATACTTACGCTATAAACAAAGCAGGTAACCTCAAAAAGACCTTGATTAAAAATTACAAATGAATGTTAAATATAACAGAAATACTTTAAAAATCGATTAATCGCTGTCAAAAAAATTATAAACAAACAACCAAAAAAAAAATCGTTAACTCTGTTCAGTTAATTGATGTGCTCCAGTCAATGTGACCCGCAGTGTATGTACAAGCAAGTAAAAATGTTTACATACAATATAAAAATAAGTACAGTCACCCCCACCCAGCCAATGTGAAAGGGTCAAATTATTTCCAGAGGCCAGACTGTACCCAAACAGGCGGGTACGTAAATAAAACCATACATAGATATAGTGTATGCAGTCAGGAATAGTCGAACAGATGATGCCGGGTGCATCTGTAAGTGAATGCATTACATCTTGCAGACTGGAGGTAAAAATGCATCATCAAAGCGCCACACTCAAAAGGATGAGGATGGGGTATTTTTACACGCTATGAATACTGTCAAAATGAGCGGATGATTAAAAATTTTATCGTGACAATTTGTCTTTAACTTTTGAAGGTTATTATACCCATTAATGTAACTATACCATTGAAGAAGAAGATAATAATAACAACTCTAAACAAAACATGAAACAGAACAAGACACCGAAAAAAAAGATAACGGTCCATATAAAAAAGTATTTTCACAATTTATTATTTTAAAATACAAAACATATAAAAACATTTATAATATTGTTACAAAAATACACAGTGAATCAATGGCATAAGAACAAAATATTGAAAATATGTTTTTTAGTTTTTCTACACCAATGAAGAGAACTCTTGAGTTTGGTGTGATAATATTATATAATATAGATAACGCTATATACATATATGTATAACGGATGTGTTTATCCGAGACACTATCTAGGTTACAAATTCTTTAGAACTTTGGGATCATTCAAAAAGATATCTGTCAAAAACATGGAAACATAAGATAATATTGTTAATTAAGAATTTGAAATATGAGATCGACAAATATGACTTATAATAATTAGGTCCTACAGGTCGAGTGGATAAAGACGTTGTTCCGGTAAAACAGAAATCCTGGGTTCGATTTCCCGTTTAGACCGTTAGTTTTTTTTGTTCTGTCTTATTCTATTTCATGTTTCGTTTACCTTTGTTAGCATTATCTTCTTCCTCAAATGATATGGAGGTTTTAAAGTTTGTTTTTCAGATTCTGGCCATCGTACTTAAAATGTATAATTTTAATATTTTCATTCATAATTATTGATTTAAAAACGATCTAAAACAGCAGACCGAAAAGGTTCCAACTGGCTAAAACGTCATTATGACGTAGAAAACGTTGCTGATTGGTAAGACAACTGTCACCGACGTTGGCCGGCGTGACGTCTATAACGCCTTATTCACGAAGAAAAACGAATATGTCGTTTAGCCGGGAAATAAAATGTTACATTTTAAAAAGAAAATTCAACATTAAAAAATTATAACAATGCCTTCGTAATTTTTTCAAGAATAATAAACAGTGAAAATATCCCATTTTGTGTAAAGAAATAAAAATTATTGTTGTTGAATTCTCGGTTTTAGCTTTCTTCCTAATAAGTAGTTACATTACAGCGCACTTGAAGTGAAATGACACTAAACTGCGCTATATAAATTCCATGTTATTATTATTATTACATACATATTTGTAAATTATACGTCAGATTGCGTAAAAATAAATAAATAAAAATGCAGTGCGTTGACCTAGTAGATATAAAATAGGTAGGTATATGAATATACTATGTTAATTATTTTTGTAAAAAAATCGGAACTATACCAATTTGTAAGATCATAAATAAATAATCAAATTGAGGAATTTTCATCACAAAACGCGTGCTCGGATTTATTTATTAGTAATTTTATTTGAAATAAAAACAAAATTCTTATACATACTTTTGGTAGATAATTTTTCGATTGACTGTATAATTATATGATTTGAAATATTTGTTGTATAATACAAATTCACCTTTGAAAATGCAACAAATCTGCGCATCGACTAACGGTAACACTTTATTATGATATGAAATTAAAATTATTTTTCAAAATTTAACGTCTTGCTTTGGTAGATAAAATAACAAGCTTTCGAAATCAATTTGTGTTTTTTTGAAGAAAAATGTCCATACGTCTAAAATTGGCCTAATAAATGACAAATTTCAGGTCAAGTCTACCTATTTCGCCTTAAACGGTGTTATTATTACACAATATTTTACATATTATTTGCCTGTACATATAAATAGAATCATGTTCATTTGGCACCATAACATAAAAGCTACTGTAGAGATTAACCGACGTAAGTGTGCTGTGGGCGTGTCCGTGCGCCCGAATAAGGTCAATAAAGAATTCCAGTCAATTTAAAAAACATATAGTATGAATACCTTCTAACTTAAATAAAAAGTAGTTTTTTATTCTTACAAATGTCGATTTCATAGTTAAAATAAGTTTGAATTTTTCAAAGCCCGCCAAAACGACGAGGTACGCGTGACGTCATACGAACCTCGGTTTGGTCGGTTAACAGCAAGGTCGATTAGGTTCTATTTGAAAAAATAAATATTTAGCAATATTTCCAAAAAACCGGTTTCTTTTGCTGTAATAACCCGCCAACCAATCACAGGGCGTTTGTTGATCTATATGAATACATGTCTTTTACAATCAAGTTTCTTATTCCATTCATATTACCTTCGATATATCATCCGTGTCCGTGCGATTCATTCGTAAAATTGAATTATTTGAGTGGATAAACGTTTCGATTATGGCCATCACTTTGAGTCGAGAGGAAACGACAGAGGATAGGTGGCGGGATGATCGATTATAAGACAAGTTGATGGCCTCTTCAATATCCATGAATATTCCAAAGCACGTAGAAGTAAGAAGGATCCTAGGTAGGTAGGTAGGCACCTATCTCGAATGAATGAGTCAATGACTCTTCCTGAAGCATGACGTAAGTGAAAGATACTTTATTATATACATAGGTACCTGCCAATACGCATCAACACAATCCTAGTACAGTAATACATCGGTTAGTGAAGTACAAACACAAATTGAAAAATAAGATAAAATAATAATAAAAAGCTAAGGATTGCTTAGTAAAATACTAGTACATACTAGGATACAGAGCAAAACATCTCTCTCAGTAAATATGAATGCGTCACGGTCTCACGATCTGAAAAACATTGGATTTAAATATCGACCATACTAGTAAATGCCGACTTTTAACTCGACAGGTTTAACCCTTTAATTTCAAAAATCGAAAAGATAGAATCGAAAAAAAAAAGTTAGGTAGATTCGCCGGTTCGCCGCTTGTACTAGAAGTTTCCGGACACCGTGTATTTACATAGATAGATATAACGCTATAAAAAAATAAGACCATTTCTTAAAAAATCTTAAGGCGAAGCTTAATTCCAAATCACTATTTTGATCAAACTTTATAACGAATTGGAGTACATTATGAATACCAAAAAATATGCTTTAGATAAATTGAAAGTTTTCCTATCGTTTCGCTTGAGTAGAATACAAATAAAAAAATATAAATGCAAACTACTAAAAAATTCTTTTTTTTTCAGTAGAAATGTATGAACGAATAAAGGAAACAACTTTAAAAAATACAGTAGATATTATAGCTAAGATTATCTGTGACAGTTTCACTTGATTAACTTTTTTTGCTTTCTTATAGAATTATTTACAAAATAAATAAAAACCAGTTTTTGTGCTTGAAATCGAACGTTTCTAGACTCCGTTTGTCAAGCGATATTAATGCCTATTACCAGTATACCAAGAATATACACATTTTTGGCTTGTAGCTTCCTCTTAAGGTTTCGCTGAGAAGCTCGTTTAAACGAGTATTACCGTAGGTATAATAAGTTATTACTTGTCATATATAATACTGACTGTAGGTAGGTACTAGGTAGATAGGCTAATAAGTTTAGGGAGTAATATCTCAGCTCAGTACAGATTATTTATTTACACGGAATAGGTATAAGAACCAAATCGATCACAATCAGTGACGGAATTCTGTAAGATTTTTTCAAGATTATTTCAAACGGTTTATGGTTCCCGGTTTTCTACAAACCGACTTACTTACTAAGTGACTGAAAAGATTTTTCGTTTCTCATTAAACTAAGTATGAAAAAATCACAATTTCTTGACTATAAAATAGGAAATATGTTTTCATGGAAACACCACAAACACTCAAACTATGCACTGCTATTTTGTGGCTGGGAATTTGTAGGACAATGCAACTATTTTGAGCGCATACCATCCATCATGAGCTACTGAGCTTTTCAAAATGATTTGAAAAAATGAACGTAAAAAAATGACGATAAAAAGCTTTTATGCATTAATTATTTAGGACACACAAAAAATGCATTTTCTACTTAATTAATTGCTAGCATCATTTTGCGGGTTTCATTTTTAAAATTTAAAAAATATATTTTATCGTCTTCGATTCGACCGCTTATAGTGTTAATAAAATGAAAATAATAACAACGGCAACGGAACAAACCGGTCAGATCGCACGAGTGCAAGCGGCGCGGCGATACACACACGCGTCCTCCGTCTCTGTCTGCTAGGCTGCGATTGGCCAGAAGCGCGGCGGCCATGTTTTTCCGGGCGGTCTCGACCAATCATGGAGCCGGGATGGCGGGGCACGCCCCCCCCTCCCCGGCAGACACGAGAGCGGCTCATTCTGCGGGCGGCAGCGAGCCGCGAGGAAGTTTGGAGCGTATGGGATGAATTTTGATTTTTTTGACGCGAAAATTAAAAAAAAAATAAATGCAATTTTATTTTTTTTAATATGTTTTAATGGAAACGTTGGCACAGCACAGTATAGATAAATATAGTATAATTATGGTCACTTTTAAAAACAAATGGGTATTGTGAGTTGCGTTTTATAGCAAGTATGATCGTACCTAGAACGACGATAGAATGTATAGAATATAAATAAATAATGATATATGTACATTTTAACGCGGCATCATGTTCATTGGTCAAATGCATGGTACCTAGATAGGGTGAATGTCCCAAAGGTCAGCCTCTTAAGATTTTTACTTGATTTATTACAGTTTAAAAAGTAGTAAATAGCGTTTAAGTTTCTAACAATTACACCTTATTATAGTTCAAAGAACAGACTATTCACTTATCATTATTGGAAATGTATTTGTTTCAATGAAAATGATTTAAAGGCCTTTCAAAAATTAAATGCCAAAATCACCCAAAGTCAGCCACCATGTGCCTATCTCCAGCCTTTCGAGTTCCTAAAGTCAGCCTAGTCGACGGCTGAGGGTTTTAAATTATTACATATGACGTGAAATTAAAAAAAATAGGTATTCAATAGTAGCAATTTTATTTATATCTACATAGTAAGCAGACAAATATGGCAAGTAAATTGTTTAGAAGCAACTTCCGCATAAGGTGTTTTTGGGTACACTTGAGGTGATACCATCTTGGACAGATGTCACAACCAACATTTTTCAGATCATCGTCTTCTACATCACTGATTAATTCTTCTTCACATCCAGTGCATGAAATTTTAGATTTTTTCAGATCATCATCTACTACATCACTGTGTAATTCTTCTTCTCATCCAGTGCTTGAAATTTTAGATTGAGTAGATGTTACATTTAATTTCTTATTGGTTTCTCCAGTCTTTCGTCCTAGGTTCTTGTATTTGTCAGTGTTTGCTTTTCGTTTCATTTGTTCTTCCCTTCTTTTCGTTCGTTCTTCTATTTTTGTAGCCTGTTCTTCTTTTCTTTTTTTTATTGCTTCTTGCCTTTCAATCCTCTTTTTTACTAGTGCCTGTTTTATATCTTCTTTTTTGGCCATGTAATTCTTCCAAGCATCAGACGAAATTGCCATCGGCATCGGTTCTCCTGGTTTCAATTTTCTTTTTCCAAATTGCAAACATTTTGGAGTGAACAAATGATTGCTGAAGGAGGGAGATATTCCGCTTTTAATTTTGTTGGTTACGCACGACAAAGGTGTTGTTGCAGGCACCGGCGGTGGTGTATTTACAGACTTAGTAATAATTGAGGTAGGGCTTGAGTGGAGAGAGAAATTGGAATGATTTGTCATGTCCAGTGATTCAAAATCATCATCAGGAATAGACAAAAATAAATTATTTTGAGCATCTTCTTGGTCGCAATTTACTATGCAATCACTAATTTGTAATTCATTTGCTTCATAGCCTGAAGTTGAGGGTTGAGGGTCAGCATCTGGTTCCAGAACACCTTTGTAATTTAAAACGTAGTTTCCAATAGTGACAACACGATTGTCTGCTTCAGTAAAAGAAGCTTCGATAATTTCGATAACACGGAGTGCATCTATGTTCTCATCCTCTAATTGTTTTTTTATGCTTTTGATGACGTTTTGTGCTGTTATTATTTCTTGTCTGTTAAAAGTAACCGCATCTTTTGGAGTGGTTAATTGTTCAATTCTGTTGGTATTTTCCGCACGCTCTAATGTATTTTGAATACACTTAGTGTAGTCAACGGCATCCGGGTTAAAAGGGAACAGCCCACATTTTCTAAACCCATTCTTAATAATATCTGTCATATCTTTTTGTAGCACTTTGTTCAGTAATGGACAAAAGGTGCTCTTAGACAAGACTGAATTATAATTTTCCGAATTCCCTTGCCATTCTCTAATGGTTTTTCACCATTCGACTTTAAGAGGCCGGAAAACGCTGACGTCAGCTGGTTGCATCAAGTGAGTCGTGTTTGGGGGTAATGAATAGAGAATTATTTGATTATCATTGCAGAATTTGCTCAGCTCAAGAGTAAGGTGGGATTTATGCCCATCTACTAACAAGAGTACTGGTTTTGGAACAGAGTTTTTCTCCAACCAAGAATTCACTGCATTGGCTACGTATTCAATGAATATTTCACTCCTCATCCAACCAGTCTCCGAACGACCAAGAAACCACTCATCGGGCATACTTTGTATTACATCTCGCGGTGGTCGAACATATGGAAAGACGACCATCGGTTGTAAGGTGTCACCTGCAGCTGTGAAAACTAACAATACCGTTATAGTTTCTTTTTCATTCCCGGCTTGAATTTCGTATACATTTTTCCAGCCTTTTGGTGCGATAACTTTTCCAGTTTTAGGGCAAACACTAAAACTGGTTTCATCGTCATTAAGTATTCTTCTCGGGTCTTCCAAAAGATCTATAGTATTGATGTCACTTAAATACTTTTTGAGATCTGTTCAGACTTTAGCCAAGAATCAAACCAACATGCCACATGTATCTGTATTGAGTAATTGAAATATCCGACAGATGTCTCCCCTAAATAATTGGGCAATAATTGTGATTATATATACACCAATACATTCAAATGAATTAGTTTATAAATAGGTTTGCAAGCCCATTCTCTTCCTCTTCTCTCTCTAAATAACGGATCAATAACAACCATGAAATAATTAAGGAATTCGAGGGTCGTCATTTTTTGTTACCAGTGATGTGTGTTCTGAAGAATAAAACTTATCAATTATTTTCTTGGTATCATTAATTTAACGAGGCCATTTACTGTAACATATGGTCCAATCGAGCCGCATCGTGCACCAGAACGAGCCGAAATATGAACCAGCAAAAAATCAAGAAGATGCAGATCATCATCAGATAAGTATCCCAACGCCATCCTAGACAAAACTGTGACCGAATCCCGAATCCTTCCTATTTCAAATTATCCCAAATGAAATATTTAAATATGCAACAAAGATTATTGTTGTTTTTGATTTTTCAGTTGCATAAAATTTTAATAGCTACCTACATTGCAAATTGATACGATTATTGTTAAATGAGCATCTCAATTGTAAGAGTTTTGTCATTGGATTTATTTAATTAAAAATAATTCACGCGAATATTCAAAATTACCGGGTAAAATCTCGCTACAAAATAATTTCAGCGAATTTCTGATTTAAAAAGTTGTCAGTGGTGAGTGGTTCAGTGGTTGTTCTGATTTAAAAGGTTGTCAGCCCTGGCACTAACAAGCATTTTTTGCTAACATCGCCGTGTTTTCATTCGTAAACTGTCAGTTGTTTGAGGTTAAAAGTTAAATTGTTTATTATTTGCCATTAAAGATGGAAAAGTTAAAGCAGTTAATCAACAAGCGTGGAGTTTTGAAAGCGAAATTGACAAGGTTTAATGACATTTTAAAGACACTCGATAAAACGGAACTAGAATTACGTTATCAAAAGGTCGAAAATTTGTTAGATGACTTTGAAAAAATTCAATCTCAAATCGAAGAACTTTCGGATGACGAGGCAGAACACGTAAGTCAACGTGAATCCTTTGAAAATCAATATTTCTCTGTACTTGCATTAGCAAAAGGTTTATTGAATTCAGTAAATCATGAAAAATATGAAATTAAATTACCAACTTTGAAACTTATTGAATTTCATGGTGAAATTACTGAGTATGCTAAATTCGCTGAGACTTTTAAAGCATTGGTTCATCAAAATAATATGTTAAACAATTCTCAAAAATTCTTTTATTTACAATCGTGCCTTAAAAAAGACGCAGCTAAATTGATTGCCTCCTTGACCATATCGCACGACAATTACGAATCTGCGTGGCAGATACTGCAGGAACGTTACGCGAATAAAAAAATAATAGTTCATAGGCATGTTGCATCTTTATTTCAGTTAAAAGATATGAAACAAGAATGTCCAGTCGCGTTAAGGCATATTATTGATCAGGCTAATATAAATTTAGAAGCGTTAAAAAATCTAGGATTACATGTTGATTCCTGGGACGCGATTATGATTTATTTAATATCTAATAAATTAGATGGATCAACTCGTAGATTTTGGGAAGAGCAGCCAATAGATGGTGCACTCCCAACTTTGAAAGAATTTATTACATGTCTAACCAAACGTGTTGAGGTACTGGAGTTCACAAATTTGCAAGAAAAAAGGCCTACCTACAAGAATGTTACAACACGTGATGATCGCAAGAAAGATTTGTCTGTCTCATTGATAGCAACCAAACACGGATGCATCCTATGTAAAGAAAATCATCCAGTGTATTATTGTAAAAAATTTCTCAAATTAAATATCCAGGGAAGATTAGAATTTTTAAGAAAGGCCCGAGCCTGTTTCAAATGTTTGAGGGTAGGACATTTTACACAAGATTGCAAAAATAAATTCAAATGTAAAATCTGTGCAAGTGATCAACATAATACTTTGATACATGTTAATGAATTAAATAGTGAAAACACAAATGAAGAGGCACACAGCTCGACATCAGTGGCAAATCATACGGTGTTAAATAAAAATGAAAAGATAATTTTATTATCTACAGCGATCGTGAATATCGTAGGTAGCGACAACCGTTTACACAAAGCGAGGGTATTATTGGATTCAGGCGCCCAATCGAATTTCATAAGAGAGAGTTTTGCAAAAAAATTAAAATTAAAAACAGAAAAAATAAATATGCCGGTGTCTGGAATACAAAATCGCATCACACATATCAATCGAAGAGTTACAATTGACATGTTAGCAGTGAATAGTGATTATAATAAGAAAATTTCTTGTTTAGTATTGCAGGCTATAACAACCGACCTACCCCAAATGACCTTCAGGAAACAAGAGTTGAAGATCCCATCTGGCTTGCAACTAGCGGATAAGGATTTCAATGTCACGTCTCCAATTGACATCCTGTTGGGTGCGGAAGTTTTTTGGGAAATAATGAATAATGATCGAATACGCTTAACGGAGGGCGGGCCAACTATTCAAAGGACTGAACTCGGTTGGATTGTTTCCGGAGCGATCGACATCATCACTAAAACAAGGCCAGTATCAATTAATTGTAATCTAGCCATTAATAAAATAGGTAACCAGATGGAAAGATTCTGGAAACTAGAAGAGGTGGATGCCATGAAACCTCAGAATTTTGAAGAAAAGGCTTGCGAAGTCAACTTTACAGAGTGTCATAGTAGAGACACGGAGGGCAGATTTACGGTAGCCTTACCAACCCGCCCTTGTATAGACCAACTAGGGAGTTCTTTGTCAATGGCTGAAAAAAGGTTTCATACATTGGAAAGAAAATTTTCCACCAATAAAGAATTGAAATGTCAATATAGCATGTTTATGAGAGAATATTTACAATTGGGTCATATGGAAGAGTGCCAAAAATCCGAATGCGATGCGAGATCATATTTTTTACCACATCATGCGGTGATGAAGGAGTCAAGCACCACTACTAAAGTTCGCGTGGTGTTCGATGGATCGGCAAAAACATCTTCTGGTATTTCCCTTAATGATGCTCTGATGGTCGGACCTAACATACAAAAGGATTTAAATATGCAAATTTTACATTTCAGAAAACATCCTGTAGTCATAACTGCGGACATAGAGAAAATGTACCGTCAGATAAACGTGCAGGAAAGCGACCGCAATCTACAGAAAATTGTTTGGCGCTTTTCACAGGATGAGGATTTGAAGCATTACAAGCTAAGGACAGTGACTTATGGATTAGGACCGTCATCTTTCCTGGCGACAAGATGCCTGAAGCAAATAGGTATTGAAAATAGACTTTCATTTCCTATAGCAAGCAATGTCATTGAAAATGACTTTTACATGGACGACCTATTAACGGGAGGAAATGACGTTGAATCGTGCCACCTTCTAAAACAACAGGTAATCAGTTTACTAAAATCTGCAGGGATGAATCTAAGAAAATGGAGATCGAACGTGGCAGAATTATCTTCCGAACCAGGTCAAGATATGCAAGGATTGATATCTAAAGAACCCCAAGAAGAAAAAATACTAGGATTAATCTGGAACAGTGAGTTTGATTACTTTTCATATGTAGTGAAAAAACCAGTATGTACCGTACAAAGCAAACGGCGGATATTGTCAAGTATCGCCTCAACGTTCGATCCTTTAGGACTGCTAGGACCAGTAACGGTTGTAGCAAAACTAATTATGCAGAGATTATGGATATCTAAGACTTCCTGGGACGAAGAAATACCCGAGGGAATATTAAAAGATTGGGAAAATTACATGAAAAATTTATCTCAAATAAACCTGTTGAAAATAAAGAGAAGAATCTTGTGGGGTCAAAACAGCCTACAAATCCATGGTTTTTGCGACGCATCAGAAAAGGCCTACGGAGCCTGTGCGTATCTAGTATCCAGGGACGCCGAGGGTAAGATGCACTCTCAGTTAATATCTTCCAGGTCCAGGATAGCGCCATTAAAAAACATATCCCTGCCAAAATTGGAACTTTGTGGTGCGGTGCTGTTAACGAAATTATTAAAAAACATCAAAGAAGCGCTCAACATGGTTGAGGTGGATACATACTACTGGTGTGACTCTACCATCGCACTATGCTGGATAAGAGGACAGCCAGCTAGATGGAATACCTTTGTGGCCAACAGGGTTGCCGAGATACAAGAGGCCGGCGATCCCGCCCATTGGCGACATGTTTCATCGCAGGAAAACGCCGCTGATATTTTATCAAGAGGAGTTACAGCAAACAAACTATTACAAGCAGATATTTGGTGGAAGGGTCCGGATTGGCTAATAAGAGAGGCCGATCACTGGCCGAAGCCAGAAAATTCCTGTATAAATCCTCCAGAGATAAAAACCAAGGCGGTATGCGTGTCTACTAATGTCACGGAGTGGGACATCTTTTCAAAATTTTCCTCTCTCAACAAGCTAAAGAGAGTAACTGCATATATATTGCGTTTCTTTAATAATTGTAACACAAAAAACTGTAAATTAACCGGGAGGTTAAGCGTGCCGGAGCTGGACAATACATTGCATCGTCTAATAGCAATAATTCAACGCTACCATTTTAAGGATGAGTTCAGGGCTTTGAGTAATAAATGTTCACTGGATAAACGTAGCGTTATTTTGTCGCTTAATCCATTTATAAATAATGGATTAATTTGTGTCGGGGGCAGGCTAACAAAGGCGAAACATTTATCATACCAGCAACGACACCCAATAATTTTACCAAAAAATAATAAGTTAACAGAATTAATTATTCGACATCTTCATTATGTACATTTACATGCAGGGACACAAACTTTGTTATCTCTAGTGAGATTACAGTTCTGGCCGATTGCCGGAAAAACCACTGTTAAGCAAATATTACATAAATGTATAGTATGTTTCAGAAAAAATCCAGTAACCAGTCAAGTTATCATGGGTGACTTGCCGGAAAACAGAATAACACCTAGCAGGCCGTTCGAGGTTACCGGGATTGATTACGCAGGTCCTATCATGATGAAAAGCGGTATCACCAGGAAGGCTCCATTGGTGAAATCTTATTTATGCATTTTTGTTTGTTTCTCAACGAAAGCTGTGCATTTGGAACTGGTAACAGACCTCACCACTGACAACTTTTTAAATTGTTTAAAACGTTTCATTGCGCGGAGGGGCAAACCCTTTAAAATATATTCAGATAATGCGACCAATTTTAAGGGAGCATATAATCAACTGAGAGAATTGTATGATAAGTTAAAGAAATCTGATGACAAGATTCAAAAATATTTAGCTGATTTGTCAATACTGTGGGGATTTATTCCACCACGGTCACCGAATTTCGCTGGACTCTGGGAAGCAGCAGTGAAATCCGCCAAATATCATTTAAAAAGAATAACCGATAATTCAAGTTTAACCTTTGAACAATTATATACTTTATTGTGTCAGGTAGAATGCTGTTTAAATTCACGTCCGCTCACTCCTCTGTCCAACGATCCGACTGACCTGAATCCTTTGACTCCAAATCATTTCCTGATTGGCGGAGGGATAGCTTCTATCTCTGAGAAGGATGTTCGGGAGATACAATATAATCGATTGAATCAATATCAAAAATTAAATGCACTGATTCAAACATTTTGGTGCAGGTGGAAACTGGAATATCTTGCAGAATTACAAAGACGTACCAAATGGAAGGAAGACAAGGGCCTCAGGACTGTTGAAAGGGACGACATGGTCATACTAAAGGAGGACAACCTGCCGCCTAATATGTGGAAACTAGCCAGGATCCTAGCTACTCACCCTGGAGCTGACGGGAAAGTGCGGGTGGTTACCCTCAAAACCGCACAAGGAACATTTAAGAGACCTATCAGCAAAATATGTTTATTACCCATGGAAAGGGATTCAAGCATTGCTACAGGGACGCCCGATGTACCCCCCGGACTGAATAAATAAGTTCCTGCAGTCATAAACAAGAGAAAAATCAACAACCTACCTGAAGGATGACCTTGGACCATCAAATTTTTGCTAGCAGTCATAAAAAGGAGAAGAATTAACAACCTACCTGAAGGATGACCTTGGACCATCAAAATTTTGCTAGCAGTCATAAGACGGAGAAGAATTAGCAACCTACCTGAAGGATGACCTAGGAACATCGAATTAACTTGTTCATATTATGATTCTCTTATTTTAGAACTTTTTGTTCATATTCATCTCATGATTGTTTTTCAAATTAATTTGTCCATATTTATATTATGTTTATTTTTCAAATTATTTTTGTTTATATTATGGTATTTTTAAAAAATTATTTTTGTTTATGTGTAAAAAAAATAAATTCTTCCGTCCCCTGGCAGCATGTTCAGACTTTAGCCAAGAATCAAACCAACATGCCACATGTATCTGTATTGAGTAATTGAAATATCCGACAGATGTCTCCCCTAAATAATTGGGCAATAATTGTGATTATATATACACCAATACATTCAAATGAATTAGTTTATAAATAGGTTTGCAAGCCCATTCTCTTCCTCTTCTCTCTCTAAATAACGGATCAATAACAACCATGAAATAATTAAGGAATTCGAGGGTCGTCATTTTTTGTTACCAGTGATGTGTGTTCTGAAGAATAAAACTTATCAATTATTTTCTTGGTATCATTAATTTAACGAGGCCATTTACTGTAACAAGATCATTAAACCATTTGCGTATGTACTCTTCAGTAACAACCGCTCTACCCTTACTTATACCTTCCGGGACACGCTCATTCAAGATTGGATGTCTCTTAATAAATAGGTCGTACCATTTTCTTCCCGGTCTATCATTTGTGAAGGGGTTTGGGCGTTTGTCATCCTTCATAATTTTTTGAACTGTGTTTAAAAGATCATCCTTCTTTCTTGAAAATCCACATTTGGCCAATTCGGATAACCATTGCACCAAAGACTCTTCTTCCTCTTTAGTTAATGTGGTATCTCTACCCATATTTGTTTTATCAGGAACTCTGCCGTGGAGACGATCTTGTAGAGTTCCCCTGGGAACTCCATATTTTCTGCTGGCTTCTCTGATGCTAATTTGATCTCCCCTTATTGCTCGGAGAGCATCTTCAATTTTGCTTCGGTCGTATTGTAGAAGGGGTTTTTTATATCCCTTTGGTTTGACGATCTTCTCTTTCGGCATGTTGAATTTCGTTTTTATGAATACCTACCTAGAATTCAAATACAACATTAAATCATTCACCATGCCATAAAGTGTATTAGCACGTTGATGGCTGACATTTGGATCATTAAGTTCCTAAAGTCAGCCACGTCTACCCCAAAACAAAATGAGGCGGCTGACCTTTGGTGTTTTTATTTTAATGCATTTATTTGTGTATGTAAGATCACATTGTAAAGATAGAGAACACTACTGCACACTTAGATTCCATATTTGAAATAACCTACACATGGCCTAAGGACAGCCCCCCCGGCTGACTTTAGGATGCTCTAACAAAATTTGTTCCTAAAGTCAACCACCACAACATTGCAAAAATCAAACATCATAAACATAATTTGAATGCTTGAAAACAAGGCAAAATAATCACAGAAACATAAAATAACACTTAACTCAACAATATTAGTAAAATTCAGGGTTTTTAAACTTACTTTGAAACCGTGATCAACTGCAAATTTATTATGGCGCGCGGGAGAATGTCTGACAGGTCTTCACTTGTTTGAAAGCAACGGTCGAATATAGGGACAGAAAATAAGTTAGAGCCGCCATTTTGAAACCATGTTTGGTTCATTAGTTACTAGTGCGTGAACTTTCTCATAGATGGTGATAGAGTGCACATTTTTCTTATTATTTCACGAAATTATGAAAGAGGCTGACAATAGGCACAGGCTGACTATAGGAGCGTTCACCCTACCTACATATAGTTTTGTAACAGTTATCGACGAACCGGAGAATGACAATAGTTTGTCTAGTCAGTAAGGATTAGGGTGGAGCATTGTGGAGATATATCATATATATTTGTACAGCGCCTTTGTTGTGATTTTTCAACAACTCTATCTTGACACACACTCTTTGATTCATTTACGTTCATATATTATCTTCTGTAATTCTGTCTCTCGATATGGCCCACCTCCAGCATCTGATTCTCTTGTTCGTGACGTGCGTTCCATGGGCAGTCCCGACTTCTTCTAACATTCACTTTTGTGTCATATTATCCTAGCTAACCGGGCAATTCAGGACAGTGACAATTCCATACACTCTCGAAAAGTGATATAAGTCGGTAAAAGTGGGGTTAAAACTAGGTTAGGTTAACTTTTCGAAAGTGTGTTGAATTGCCTGTACTGAGTCGCAATGGAAGATCCGTACCCCTTTTTCCAAACCATCTAAGCATCCCCTTTCTTAATCTTACTCATTCTCATTACACTAGGTACCTACATTCATCAGTCTTGCATTCTTTCCGAATGTCCACATTTTAAACACAGCCATACATAGTTTTACCACACGCACGCCTCAGGGATCGCATTTCCATATCATCTACTTACAACCATCCTCTGCCAGTTACATCAAACCTCCCAGATGTGATCTAGGACGTTTTGGTTACATGCTCGCTGCCATACATCTGGGTTGGTATCAGCACTCCATTATGAACTACTAGATTCGCTTCGCAAGATGATCTATTATTTTTCGTTTCTTATTTCATCTCGTTAATCCACTGCCTTTTTGGGTGAGACGATGTTCAGTGTTGATTGTTCGATAATAATATCTACAAAATGATTAGGTAACATGTATCCAAATTAAAAAAAAATTCAATGCTTTCAATTCTAGCCCGCTGATTTATAAAGCTGATAATTTGTTTTAGGGTAAATTGAGCAAAATCAACTCATAAAATAATAGCGATACAACTAAAATTTAACCCATTTCAACCGCAGTGATAAAATCTAATACGAAGTTAATACACATAGTACCCTATTATACACGTCTAGTCAAAAGTTTTCCGGAATATATGTACAGCGAACTACGAAACGAAATCGAAAGCATTATACCTAGCAGGAACCTACTAGAAGCGACCTATGTAGAGGCAGGTACCTATTTATAATACAAGACAGAATACAAACCCAGCAAAAAGTACACGTATTTCCGGGAAAAGGTAGGTACTACATATCTACATTCGTATTCTGTATATTAAACAAGTGGCTACTAGATATAGGTAGGTACTAGGATAGACTATTGTCGGTGTGTTTACTGTTTATGTATTAAACGGCAGTGGCGTAATGTGAATAGGAACATTTAGGAGGGCTTGTTTCGCAGAATTTGAACAATTCATCAACAAATTTAAGTGACGTGAAAGTTCTATTCAAGATCTGTTATTATTTAATTTTGTGGGTTCACAGTACTTAGGATGGGTTGTTTCACTGAATTTGAACAATTTATCAAGATGTCAACGTTGATTTTCAAGTTCTGTGAAGGTTCTGTTCAAGTTCTATCACTATTTCTGTTTTGTGAAACAAATGTGCCAATAATTCTATAATAACAGAACGTGAATAGACTCTTCACAGGACGTGAAAATCAACTTTGAAATTTGATGACTTGTTCAAATTCTGTCAAACAACCCATCCTTATATGATAACATAATTTTAATAGTACTTTCACAAAACTTCAATATTAACTTTTAAATTTGAAGAAATGTTAAATTTGAAGAAATAATATAACACTAAAAATAAGAATACCACATAATAGTCTCAACTGTTCGGAAATTATGACAATGGTTGGGAGGTAAGGTTCTCGAATACGAATCCGGTGGTCGCGAATACTATTTAATTAAATCGTGTTACTTCGCATTTAATTAATTTATTCAAAACAAAATATAGTATGGGTACTTGCGGCATGTTCCAGAGTGGTAAATACGCTCAGTATCGCCCTGGTTATTAAAGACCACAATTGAGAAACGCTGATTGAAATGGGTTTAGTAGTATTTGGTGACAAAATCTTAGGACGGGTTGTTTCGGAGAACTTGACCAATTCTTCAAATTTTAAAGTTAATTTTCAAGTTCTGTGAAAGATATTTTTAAGTTCTGTTTTTATTTCAGTTCTTTCAAGCAATTAGCCTATAATAATATAGTAACAGAATTTGAATAGGACTTTCACAGAACCCGTAAATGAACGTTTAAATTTGATGAATTGTTCAAATTCTCCGAAACAACCCTTCCTTAATATCCAGATACTTAGAAACCTTCGTATTCCCGTTCTCGTTCTCCCTATACATTATCCGTCAGCTTCACAACATACCACAATTGGGAATGCCATAGTCTCACTGGTGTTCACATAAAAATAAAAATAAATCTCTGTCAATCGCACTTCATTGACAAATTGACATTGATCGTATGCGGCCCTCTTTACAGCATTCCATTAGCATCATAGTCCCACGCACACTAAAATATAATAATTTTAGTTTTTTTGTAAATTTATCCAGAAAAGTTTTTATCTGTTTGTCACTGGAAGGCGATATCTACTAATACATCCACAGTTTATGACATTTAGTTTCATTTCTAGGCGCAACTGAGTACCGGAAAGGGAGGGGATGGTGATAGGGGGCGGGGATGGGATGGGATGGGGTGGGGAGAGAGAAGCAAAGGGAGAGGGAGGGGGCTGGCAAATCAATATCACAGGGCAACCACCCCAACGAGGAATTTATAGGGTTGCCAGATGGAGGATATGTGTGAATTTCACACCGGTTAGGTACGAGAATATCAAGTTTTTGAAGTGAAACTTCTTTACGCGCGTCATGCAATTTCGAGGACCGGAGTAAAACCGACTCATGACCGAAACGAAAATGCGGGTACCCCCACCACCGATTAAAGTTCATTTGATCTAGTCAAAGTTTTGAAGTAACATATAAATGCTTCTTAGCTCATCCCGACAACTGGCGTTGGTGGTGTAATGGTCAGCATAGTTGCCTTCCAAGCAGTTGATCCGAGTTCGATTCTCGGCCATCGCACATTATTTTTTTGTTTTTAACGCCTTTTTCATTCAATATCTTATTTTTTAGTAGGTCAGAACATTTTTTAAAAGAAAATAATATTGCAAAATAATAAAAACACTTATCTCACTGTGATAAAACATTACTCCGCTAGAGCGCGCTTTGCGTTATTGTGTTGGATTAAAATTATTATCTAATCCGTATATTATGATAATTGTATTACATTTATTTAATTAATTTATTTATTTTGATAATATGTAATAATTTACAGAAAAAAAAATTAAAACTATCTCCCTCTGATAAAATATCCGTTCGCTAGAGCGCACTACGCGATCTTGTGTGGGATTCTATTTCTGTAGATTGTACATTATTTTTAAAAATATATTATATTTTGGGTGTGATGTAGGTAACATTATAAAACATAACAAGCTCTCATATTTTCAGAACCTACATAATATAATCAATTTATGCGGCTTTGCTTACAGTTGGTGCTCAGCGTGGTTGGCTTTCAATCAGTTAAGCGAGGTTCGATTCTCGGCTGTGGCATTTTTGAAGTGAAACCTTGTTGAGGTGGGGGAGCCGCTCACGAACGTTCTCTCTCTTCTCTTCTTTCCTCTCTCTCAGACACCAGCGAACTGCGCCACGCCAAGCATCAGCTGAAACTAGAAGTTTCACTTCTGTCTTGCGTAGGCTTGACACACCCACTTTTTTTTTTTTGCAATTTAATAATTGTTATATAATACTAGCACAGACCCGTGAAAATAAAGGGGTAGTATGAATTCTTGACACATCAGTTCCAATTTTGAAATTTACACAATTAAAATAGTTTTCTGTTAAAATATAGTTATACATATACTTATCTAAAATTTTAACACAATCAGTTTAAAAAAAATAAATGACACTTAAATACAAAGCAAGTTTGAGTTCATTGAACCGGAGTTAAGCAGGACGCACAGGCAACCGAAATTAGCATTTTTTAATAATATATGCAATACGTAACGCACATTTTGAATGCCGTTTTTAGTACAAATAAACTACAAGGATGCCAGAACATTTCGTTTCAAATACCGTACAGGATTACCAACTGCCCGGCGCATTTGGACTATGGCATCGCTGATTGGGTTATATCGTGAGGCTGTGATGGAATAGGAACGAGAAGTGGTAGTGGAAAAAAGTTGGAAAGTACTCGGCTACTCAAATCTGTTCACTACTAAACACGGCTAAAAGCTTTTCAAGCATTCAATTCTAACGGTTCTGTGTGGATTGTATTGGAATATTGATTGATTACAGTAGGAGGAATTAGCATATAAAACCTGCTGTCGCGGTTTGAAAACTTCGACGGTTCTTTTTGATAATAATAGAGGGCGCCACTTCCGTTTATAACAATCCTAAACTGTACCGTCATTAGGATACTTATATTATCAGATTCAGCGAGGAACATCTTCTGATGGTGTTGTAAAAGCGAAACGGACAACGCAGTTTTCACTCGAAGGAAAAAAAATAGAAAAAAATTAATTCGTACAATCTTAATAGCTGCCATTATTGGGATATTGGATCAATTAAAAATTAATTTACTTACGATGCTTTGAATATAATAATATATAGATGAAGAATGAAACAAAAAATACATAAAAAGAACATTGTCGAATTGAATTGAGAGTCTAAAGATATCTAAAGTGTAAAGATGTCCCAAGATATTCAATTAAAAAAATACAGATACTAGAAAATCGGAAACTGAACATCTTTATTTAAAAAATATTCAGAATTGGCTATTGGTAAAGGAAATGAACTATTGCAAAGAATGTCTCGTGTCATTAAATTAAATGCTCTTTTATTCCATTATATTCATATGTTTTCTTATTATTTTTATTTATTTTTTTCTCTCTCTTATTTCTGTACATCCTAACATTTTAACATTGTGATCTAAAGAAATATGGCTTCCATAATACGGGCATGTGCCTAGTATGGTGGCTGTAGAAAACAAAAAACTGTAATCATTTAAATTTTTTATGAATAAAGAAACACAAAAAAAAGTTTAATTAACAAATATCGTCGCTACATGGAGAAAAATGAGTGCGGCTGATTTATTAAAATCTTGCTAAAAACGTGATGGCAAGCCATTTCATAATAATATATTAGCACTTTCAGAATATATCGGAACACGTGTTATGCAGCTACGCTTTTCTGACAAATTTTATGACGAAATGCGACAATATTAGAATTTTCATGAACACGCGTTCCGACATCCTCATAACACACTCGTGTTTTACTGATAGCTTGTTAGGAAATCTGTCAATTCATTCAATAAAGGCCGGCCGTCCCATTTTCAACAGGAAGACGAATTATTTGACCGGATTTTTAATAATTAGCAATATTTTCCGCGTGTAACTATCCTGCGATATATGATTATTACACAATCCACCTTGGTACAATACAACCAGGGGAAGGGGGTACTGAATAATGGTTCCATGATAACTCAACACAGTGACAATTCAACACAAGTGATATAAAAAACAGTGGAATTTTTTTTTTTTAAATAACCTGAACTAACATAAAATAAAATAAACTAAACTAACTTAACCTAACCTAACCTACACAACCCAGTTAATAAAGTTTTTGTTTCATCACTTTCCATGACTCAATATAACTTTTTAAAGATGTGATGAATTATCATTGTGATGATTTATCTGGTTACCTTGAATAATACATTCAAACGTGTCGTCTTTAAAATGATATGATTGAACATTTGTCTATATTAGAAAGTTTCCCTTTACTTTAGCACACTTGAAGTGAAATAACAAAAAATTGCACCGATTTAAATGAAACCAACATTTATTTGCACAAATTGAAGAAAACAATTGTCCCTTTTATTGTCCAGTGTGGCAACACCGCCAGTACCTACCCCAATACTCCCCCGCGCAAGGAGCCCCGTGTTGACGACGTAACAGAAAGGGAAATTGGAAAATAATTACAGGCACAACCCAGTCAGCTAGCAACACGCGCTACGCCGGGCAACAACAACACACATCACAAGTCCACGCCACACAACGTTGCCAAAGATACATACGAACTCATTTTTTACGTATACAGATATCATATTTATTTTTGACATTAATGGAGACAACTCCATTAATGGAGGACTGAACGCAGTTGGCGCTAACAAAAATTGTCCTAAGAAGCGAAATTAGCAGTCCACAATGGAGTGCTGGTACCTACCCTGATGTATGGAAGTGAGGCATGGAACTGGCAAAGAAAGGATGAAAGTAGATTTAATGCTGTTGAAATGAGATCCTTGAGGCGTATGTGTGGTAAAACTATGTACGATCGCGTGAGGAATGTGGAGATCCGGAAAGAGTGCAAGGCTGATGTAAGCGTAATGAGTAAGATCAAGAAAGGGACGCTTAGATGTTTTGGGCATGTAGAGCGAATGAGCGAAGAAAGGAGTGTAAGGAGAATATACGATCCAAATATGAATGGTAGCAGAAGTCAGGGACACCCGAGGAGGACATGGCACGACCAAGTGAATCAGATACTTGAGTCCGGCAATGTCAAGAGTCAGAACAATATAAGAGCATGTATGAGACGATGTATGAATGTGAATGAGGCAAGGAGTGTGTGCCAAGACCGAGTTGTTTGGCGGTCCGTCCTCTCTGCCTACCCCTGCGGGGAAACGGCGTGATGGTTAGTTAGCTAGTTAGTTATATTTATTTTAATTTTAATATAAAATAATTACTTTCCGGTTTCGATTGAATTGCAATTTATTGATGTAGTGTGTGTACATACGCAAGTTTATTTCCTGAGATATATTTAATTTGGAATAATTTGGAGTTGGAGCGTTTCAAATTCCATCAAACATTTTTTTTAATTTCTCAAGCTAATTTGTTAGGTTTTTGGAACAGAACACATGGTCTCGTAGAAATCGCTGTTTCACTCTTACTATCATGGTGATACATATTTATGATCTAAACAGTGTTAGAAAGAAAAAACACCACGCTTTATATTCAAATCTAGAAGTTAACAACAGAAGAATTAAAATGTACACATATTTGAAAAAGGTTCCGACCGCAATTTGAGAAAAAATTTATGAATGTTTTATTATTTTTTTTATATGACCAAATTGTGATCAGCTGACAAGCATAATAGCATGTCCATTATGCTTGAGAGCTTGATCACATTTTGATCAAAAGCTGAAACAGGCTGAGAATCGCTAATTAAAGTAGACCAAAAGTCTAAAATTTCAAATCACGTAGATTTCATGGTTTAAAAAAAATAATGTGATAGATTTGAAAAACCTCAACAATCTAGGCTCAAAGCGTTATGATTTTTTTTACGACAAAAATAGTTTCACAAATGCTGTGTTTTTGAGAAAATTATAGTACACACATTTAGGGACTTTGATAGGAAAAAAATACTTGACTCTGGCCATGTCAAGAGTCAGAATAATAATATAATGAGTATGTATGAGACGATGTATGAATGTGATTGAGGCAATGAGTGTGAGCCAAGACCGAGTTGTTTGGCGGTCAGTCCTCTGCAGTGAAAAGGCGTGGTGGTTAGTTATAAGTTAGGAAAACAATTACATTTTTAATGATCGTCAATTTATAGGTTAATTTTTGTTACCAAAATGTTCAATCTTGTCTATCCTCTGTCAGTGGAGTAAATATTGTAATTATTTTTTATTTTTCGAAACCCGAGCCACTTTTGAATTATGACTTGTTTACGTATAAAAGTGTAAATTCGGAATTTCCCCATGTTATTCGTTGATTTATTGAGTGAATGACAAATGAGGTGATAGTAAACAGATATTTGGGGTGAAGGTTGTTTGTGTAAATTCGGGAAAAAATAGAAATAACATGTGGAAAAAATGTGTAATGGGCACTACAGACCGTTCAATTTGGTTGAGCGGTTGTATCAATCTGGTCGAGTTGAACGTAAATTAAAACCGTGTGATCACCCATTGCCTCACCCATCGACCAAGGAGCCCGTCAAAACCAACATAATATTGTGGGGTAATTACTACAACACGGAAATCAGCTCTCTCAAGTTACACACAAAAACACACCTTACTAGCTGACTCAGGGTTGTAAATAATTTGGAGTAATGTTTTGAGGTTTCAAATTCTATGATAAATATTGACTTCTCTCTATTTTCTATAAATATATTATGCACGTATTATGCATATAAACCTTCCGCTTCTCTAATGAAGAAAGAAATTCTTTAAATGATAGTGAAAACCCAATCAAAATCCGTCGCGTAGTTTAGAAGAACTAAGCGCAAAAACAAACAGATGCGGATATCGACTTTATTTTATACTATTTAAAGATTTCCTCAAATTAGTTAGAGTTACCAAGATGTTGTATGTAATTAGAATTGCATGTAGAAAAATGAGTATGGCTGATTTATTGAAATCATGTTAAAAACATGATTGCAATCCATTTCCTAATATAATATTAGTATATTCAGAATATATAGGAATTCGTGTTCATGCAGGTGTGCTTTTCGTAATAAATATAAATACGAAATGTTACACTATTAGAATTTTTATGAACATGTATTCCGACATGCTAATAACATATTCGTGTTTTACCGACAGGACAGTATGTTAGGAAACCTGTAAATTCATCTGTTGAAGGCCTGCAGTCACGTTTTCGGGAATACGAATAATTTGCTTTTTAATAATTAGCTTCTTCTCCGTGTAAGTAACTACCCCCCGATATATGATTATTACACAACACCCCTGGTTGTGTTGTGTTGAGGGGGGTTCATATTCAGTTATTTTTTTTAAATATTATTTTTTTGCACGGAACGTAAATTATTGAAACTGTTAACAGTTTTGCAATAAAACCATTATTTTTATAACAATGCAACTAATAATAATAAAACACTTGTATGTGGTGCAGTTTTGTGCTATTTCACTTTAAGTGCGCTTCACTACCTATAATAACTTAAAAAGTTGTCATGTTTTTAAAATTACTCCTAACTAAGGCGAATTATTTAAAATACGAGTTGGGTACTTTCGGTCTCCACGTATCTTCCTCTATAATAGTATGTACTGCTATAAATCTCACACTGATATTCTATACTCAATATTCGTTTTCAATTTAAGAAATACACAATACGAATCGAGTCTACTCAGATAGCAATTTTTCTCAGTATTAGAACCAATTTCCTTTTGCCATTCGAAATGGATATCTAGTTTTGGGAACATTCAAATATTTTCAAAAAAGAAGAAACATATTTTATTCTATATCTTATATCTCTCGTTACGGGCATTAAATAAATTGTTGCTATGTGAAACCTTCTTATTATTCGTGAGAACAGATTGATTCTTTGGAGAGGAAATTATGATGCGAAATAAATTAATTGGCTAATTTATTAAGCGCTGTTTTGTGAAATATCACTTCAAGGGTATAGTACGAAGACACCGAGTAACTGTATCAACTTAAGTTGCGTTGTGACAGATGGATATTCTCAGTATCGCCCTGGTGACAGACCACCATCGTTGCTTGAAATGGATTTAGCCGTGTTTGGTCGATAGATCTAAGTAGCCAAGAACTTCATAAATTTCCTTTTCTCCACCTCGTTTAACTCCCCTTCACAGCATAACCCCAATTGGGTGCCATAGACCCACTGCATTCAGGCAGTTAAAGACTCTAGTGCGGTGTTCACAAAATGATAACAAGCATTGGGACGAAGAAGTAATCTACCTACACTGTACTTTCAAACAATTTACTAAAAATACATACAGGGTTGTCCAAAAAGATGTTACCACTTACATAGGATTAACTTTTTTTTAAAAAACATAATAACATACACCAGTCCAAGTAATTACTATCATGCTAATTATTTGAATAATAATATTGTAGTACCATAAATATGAAAATAAGATGAATATAATAATAATAACAGTATTTTAATAACAATGTTTGTTTTAAATTATTTAGTACCACATGAGTGGTAACATCTTTTTGTACAACCCTGTATAAAAATTTCACTTTTGTTTTCTTGAATGAAGTGGAAATTAACCCACCTCCATAAATCCGATCGAGCTGAAACTCGGCAAGTAGCCTCGTTGTCGATGACAATGCATTCTATCAATTCTATTTGGTGGCACTCACACATGGTTCCATGATCACTCCTAAAAATGACAATTCAACTCACCCATAAAAAGTGCTATAAAGTTATGAAAAGTGATGTAACAAAAACTAGGTTAAATAGTTACGTATGTAACCTATTTAACTTATTTTTTGTTTCATCACTTTTCAAAACTTTATAGCACTTTTTATAAGCGTGTTAAATTGTCATTTTGATGACTTATATCCGGTCACCATTTATTCTTACCTTGTGAAATTTGTATGATAATATGACCTAAGACAACTTTGTAGGAACTTAATTAATTATAATGATATTCATCCTGTTTATTTCGGATAGGGCCGACATGTAACGCATTCATTAGATGTTAAATATTTACCTAAATCATCCATAATTTGTGTAGATATTGTGTAAATATATTCCGTGTAAAGGTAGCATGGAATAACCCAAAACACACATTATTTTTTATTTCATAATTAGAGCTAAGGTACACAATACACTGATGTGTTTTACCGTAGCGATGGTGAAAAGGGTTAGTGAAAATGAATGACATAGTACATACGTAGACAGAGAAAAATTAGTATGGCTTTGGCTAAAGTACTGTTAAAAATGTAACTGCATGATCATTTCCCAATAAAATATTAGTCGTTCAGAATATACACGTGTTCACGCAGGTACCTTGTCCGAATAAATGTAATGGACGAGATGTGACTATTACAGGGTGGCCACAAAAAACGGATTTCAAAATTCCCTGATAATTCCAGGTTTTCCAGGGCAGTTTCTATATTTTTCCCTGATATGTTTTATTTGGTATAAGGACATATCGTTCAAAATTTTATTTTTGAAACACGATTTTCATCTACGCCAGAAAATTAGAACAGATACATAAATAAAGGGAATTCCGTCATCTAAAGCATTTATTATTTCCTTGCACCACAATGATCTATTCAAAACAAAATACACTTATTACAAATTTATGATATTTCGCATGAAGACAATTTGTGTACAAATGAAAAGACCAGACAAAAATAGACAAATAAATAAAAGTAAGTACAGTAGAACCCCGATAATTCGATAAAACGCGTAATTCGAAACTTTCGCCAAAAAAATTTCCGCAGAAAAAATTTTTCATACAAAAATTTTTTAAATTCGAAATTCGTTAATTCGTAATTCGAAATTTATTTTTGTCCGCGCACGAAAATTTGTTCGTGAAATTCGAAAAAATTTGATTTTTGCGAAAATAAATCATAATATTTAGTAAAGTAAATCTGAATCTAAAAGTCAGCCGTGGCGGTAAAACGCCGAAAAATGTATTTTTACGTGGTTATACATCGCCCTAATTAGTATTATTATTTTGTAAATCTGAATCGATTTACACTGGAATGTTGTATTATTACAAATTTATTTCGAATATCTGAGTTTGAAGGGCCGAGAAAATACGTTTTACGCGGATATGTGCCGTAGTTTTACGAGTTTACACCAAATATCTGTATTTAAAGGGTCGGCCCCGACGAAACTCGGCCACGAAATTTCGATTTACGCGTAAATGTATCGTATATTTACGAATTTATTTCGAATATTTGAATTTAAATGGCCCGCTGCGACGGAAATCGGCCGCGAAATCACGATTTACGCGTAAATATATCGTATTTTTACGAATTTATTTCGAATATCTGAATTTTAAAGGGCCCGCCGTGACGGAAATCGGACGCGAAATTTCAATTTACGCGGAAATATATCGTATTTATACTAACTTTACTTCGAATATCCGAGTTAAAAAATACGGCGCGACGGAAATCGCCGAAAAATTTCGATTTACGCCGAAATATTTCATTTTTTTACGAATTTACATCTAATATCTGAACTTAAAAGGCCGGCCGCGACGAAAAACTGCCGATAAAATTCGATTTACGCGGAAATATTTCATTTTTTTACGAATTTACATCTAATATCTAAATTTAAAGGGTCGGCCGCGACGGAAATCGGCCGCGCATTCTCGATTTACACGGAAATATATCGTATTTTTGCAATTTTTTTTTTAATCTGAATTTTAAGAGCCGGCCGCGACGGAATACGGCCGCGAATTCTCGTTTAACGCGTTTTTACGAATTTAAATTCAGATATTTGAAATAATGGGCCGGCTGCGACGGAAAATTACCGCGAAATCTCGATTTACGCGGAAATATATCGTATTTTTACGAATATCTCAATTTAAAGGGTAGGCCGCGACCGAAATCGGCAGCGAAATCTCGATTTACGCGTAAATATATAGCATTTTTACGAATTTATTGCGAATATCTGAATTTAAAGGGCCCGCCGCTACGGTAATCGGCCGCGAAAATAAAGAAATAATTGGTATTAATATGAATTTACAACTAAAATACCACCCGGATTTGAAGAGGCGGCCGAGAAAATCGATTTTCGGCGTATTTTTTTTTTTCATAAAAATTCGAATTACGTGGGAATTCGTTAATTCGAAATTTGATTTTTGATGTCCCGTGGATTTCTAATTGACGAGGTTCTACTGTATTGACACTTTGTAAAAATGTTGATAATGATGATCTTTAAATTTTATTACGACCGTACTGGGTGTCCGACCCTTTTGACACTTTGTTGTAACTTTGCTAGCTTTTTCTTTACAGATTTCGCACCTACATAGTATAGGGGAAAAACCAAGGCGGGTGGTTTACGACATGATTGTGTTGCAAGGGCTATTTACGAAAATAATAATAAAAAAAATACCTACTTATCTAGAAAGTTTTTAGATTTTCACGGCCAAAAGCATTTTTGTTTTTTGTTTTTGGGGTGTTATGCCGTGTTGCGCTAACTCCTTCTTTAGCCGACGTTTCGGACAGCGTTGCAGTGTCCATCATCAGGGCAGATCCGGTAGATCCGAAGATGGGAACACACTACCGGATCTGCCCTGATGATGGACACTGCAACGCTGTCCGAAACGTCGGCTAAAGGAGTTAGCGCAACACGGCATAACACCCCAAAAACAAACACCAAAAACCTACTTTGTCTTTGTCGGCATATCTTTTGTTACACACGCCGCAAGTAAAAGTAATAAAACACAACTTTGGGACTTCACAAATCGTAAGTAACGAATTTCGTTTTATTTTTGGAATTCCCTGATATTTTAAGAATATTTTAAAATTCCCTGACATTTCCCTGATAATTCCCGGTTCGGTAAAATTCCCTGATAATTCCCGGTTTTCCAGGTCTGTGGCCACCCTGTATTATTATTTTGAAGAACACGTGTTACGAATTCCTCATAACATTCGTGGTTTACTGATAGTTCGTTATGAATTTTGTCAAATCATTCGTTATAGGACTCCAGTCCCATTTTTAACCAGATTTTTAATAAATTAATAATATTTCATATCAGTAAATTTTCTCCGTGGGGCGGTCGATCGTATTCGCCTAACCATATGGGAAACGGCGTGATATTTAATCATATTTAATCACCAAAGATGGACAATGCCTTCGGAAGGCGAAACAACTGTCAAAGAGTAAAAATGAAAAGACAGCTGAGCTGCAGGAGATTTAAAGGGGTGGGAAAAGTACCTAGCGATTCAAACTTGTCTCTTATTCGCGGTTGTCTATTGTCAAGTCTGCCAGGTCATGTCTAGAATCTGCATTATAATACCATTCACCCAAAACGACTCCACTGGAACTGGAGTTACTGCCGATGACAGCTATATTCATAACTCCTATTATTTATTAGAATAATCCACATTAAATTACACATAAATTATTTAAGAAACACGATACAAAAAACCTACAGTTAGGTTAGGTTTCCCATTTTTAACAGGAAAACGAATAAGTTGACCACATTTTTAATAAATTAACAATATTTCGTAACAGCAAGTTTTCGGTTACGGAATAGAGCAAACCTGCTTATTTGAGTATGAAACATTTTAATGAATTTCTCAAATAAAAGTTTTGCAGTAGAATGCATTATTCTCAAAACACTTAATATGTATATATGGGTAGGGATTAATTCATACCAGTATCCAGAGCCTTTTTGTTACTGAAATCCTTGTAAAGACACTGCAGTAGGAAATAGTTCAAGACTTGGGTCTTACCTGAAACGAAAAGAAAATACAATTATTAGTTAAATGTCAAAAATAATTAATAGCGATAGAGAAAATCAAAGGGTAAACGTAAAGTTCATTATAATCTACGCTTTCATAGATATATACAAATGCAGTATTGTTTTGTTTTTGTGTGCCTTTCTTTAAAGAATTGAGTTTTTATACGGTCTGAACTATTTATCCATATTGATATTGTGTATGTGCAAACAAATAATTCATTTTAATATTTTGAAGCATAACTTGTGACAACCCTTAAATAAATATTTGATAGTGCTATCTTGTGAATTCATCTGATAATTAACAATTAAATACATCCAAACATGAAATGAACCAACAATAAACAGTTTTATAAAAAATGTTAAAGATATTGCCAAAAAGACAAAAGTGCTTTAAGATAATTAACTTTAATTGAAATATATTTTATTATTTATCAATAGATAAGACAATATTAATATTATTAGTTTTCAATTATAAGTTGAAGTTGTAAGGTTTGTCACTGATATTTAAGAAAAAAATGTCGTAATTGTATTTTTACGTTACGTTTTGATAATTTCCGCGAAATGCTATCATTAATTATCGGAATGCGATAAATTCAAAAACATCCCACAATTTCAATAATAAATTAGAAGCACTGAAGCATTAAATTGAATAATTATTTGAATCGCTGCGTTACATATTAAAATTAGCTCGGAATGTGAATTATTTGCAGTTTAAATGATTAACTGATTCAAAGTAGAAAACGTAATAATAACGGATGTGACCAGTGTTGGTAGGGTAGGAAAGGGTTGGGGGTTGAAAAGGGCGGGGATTGACCGGAAGTTCGGTCCGGTGACCGGCTTCCGGTCTGGACAAAACGCCACTTCCGGCCGAGGAGCGCTAATGAGAGGCAGGAATCTAAGATAGCAAATCAATCAAATTAATCTAAGATAACAACAGAACAATCTAATTATTTTAAGATAGACCTTATAGAAATATATATGTGAAGACAGAATGAAATATTATAATGTGTGAAGTATAGGTGAACAAAGAGCAAATATTTTTTATTTAAAAAAAAAAACAATAATTTCTTTATGCATATATTAAATGAAAACCACACCTTGTAATACACCACTTTTACTGAATGAATAAATGATAGCCAATCAGGTTTCGCTTACCTCAAGCTTCTTCAGGGCTATTATATTAACTGATCATCATTAGATACATGAGAAAATAAGGTCTTCTTTTCTATTCGTCTCTTTCTTTTATTGCGTTATTTTATTTTATATGTATGTGTCTGTGTGTAGTTACGATTAGTGAATTTGTAAACCTGGTTAGCTGTCATGTATTAATTCAATAAAAGTGGTGTATGACAAAGTGTGTTTTTTCATAATATACAATATCACACATATTATATTTTCCTAACTGCTTTCGTTCTAGCTGCACAATACGGTTTTTTCATTTAATAATATGGTGCCTTATTACATTTTTGAAAGTTAATTAAAAGGATATTTCAGGTGCCACAGCTTATAATGAAAACTAAGTTATAAGCTAAAAATAGTTGCATTGATAGAGAAAGTTGAGATAGATCAAGCTGTGCAGAGCTCAGCGTTCGATTTAGAGATCTCACTGCTTTCGAAACAGATTTCCGCTCTTTAAGGTTTAATTTCGCCAACAAGAAAATGGAAATTATGTTTTTTCGACTCAAATCCAAAATCAAACATTTTTACGCCTCTCTGGAAAAATAATTCATAGGATGAGTAATATAATTGCCGATAATAATATCACGTTTCTTGTGTAAGACTTATTTTATTGATAATTTTAATAATAATAATTCATTATTAATTACACTGCGAATTGCGAAGTCAAGTTTCTAGGCAAGAAATATATTATTGCAAGATTCCCATTGCTTTAACGGCATCTCTAACAACCAAAAAACCTGAGAAGGAGAAGGCAATATTTTCAAGGTTTATAAGTTTATAACATAATTCACAGCGTTGCGACTGTAACCTAATAATAAATAATATAATATAAGGAGTGGGATGGAGCTCAAAACAAGATCACCCCACATACAAGACAACAATAAAAACAGCGTAATCAAAAGCAGTGATTCACAAAGTAGACAGAATTGCTCTCCAGAGGCCCGTGGAGTGATACAAGGGGCAAAGCAGGACATGGAAGCAAAGACGGAAATAATAAGGTTATTTATTATACTTGTCGCAAGAATGACACATAAATGTTAAACATTTTGGAGTAGCAAATACTTTCAACACCTGTTCTGGTGAACCACCACTCGTAATCGAAACGTTGCTTGAATGGCTTTAGCCATGTTTGGTGACCTGATAGACAGGTACTTCCCCATTCCTCTCCCCATTTCCTTCCCCTCCCCGCTACCTTCAATTTCACAACATACCGAAATTGGGGATGTCATAGTCTCACGGGCCCCAGACGGTTGGAAGTTTGGGAGTAGTTGGGGCTCTTGTGTTCTTCTCATAAACGACATATACAAGAGAATAATAAGGAGAATACAACTGCGCTATACAGATGGTGTGTTGTGGGCAAGAGAAATGGGGTAAAGAACTGCGCACGCGCAGACGAGATATATGGAGGAAACACATTATTAAAACGCGACGCGACGCCACGTCTCGACACCCGATGTGCACCGTGCACATTACCAACACGCGACGCCACGACATACTAGCAATTTCTGAATACAGTTAGCTAACAGCAGTGGAAGTGAATGGTTTTGTACTATGGATTTAATAAATAACGAGTCAGATGAAGACTTTGAAGAAGATTTGATGCAAATTATGGGTACATATATGATACTTAAACGATTCAAGAAAAAGAGAATAACTAGGCGTTACTGGGTTCATGAAATAAATCAAAAGAGAAGTATGTGTGGTGAATATCATACTCTGTATCCAGACTTACTTCAAGATAATGAAAGATTTCATATGTATTTTCGGGTTACTAAAACACAATTTGAAGAAATACACGAATTTATTCAAAGGGACATACACAAGATTATTTCTCACAGTATGATCCCTGTATATAGCTAAACTCATGTCATATAGAACAGGATATTCTCACAGTATGATCCCTGTATATAGCTAAACTCATGTCATATAGAACAGGATATTCTCACAGTATGATCCCTGTATATAGCTAAACTCATGTCATATAGAACAGGATATCGTTTTACCAACTCAATTAATTGTTCGTCGGTCATTTCGCTAAATAAATGCAAAAATAATATTAAATTGGCCAAAATTCCGTATATGCTCGGTGACAGTTCTCGAACGACTGACGCGTGGCGTCGGGTGTTGTCTAGAAACATACTGAGCAGGCCGCGTCGGGTGGCGTGTTTACCCCCACCATGGGCAACACGCCGACCTGGCACGTCTAGATCGGGTGGCGTGTGCGCGCATGGCGTCGCGTCGGATGTTCATAGTGTGATTCTGGTCATAAGAAAACAATACATTTGATTCGACTCAACACGCATCGCGTTTCGTCGGGTCGCGTCGGGTTTTAATAATGTGTTTCCACCATTACGGTTGACAGTGGTGCTTTATAGCGATGTGTTTTGACAATAAATTGTTGTAAATACCAAAGTTAAATACCTACCATAGCAATATTTGTATAAAAATCGAACATAGAACATATAATACACATAAAGTCTGTGTGTCTATTTGTCATTCCAATTAGTTAAAAAGCGATAGTTTTTCAACGTGTAACCGATGTTTTGTACGAGAGCGACAGCATGAAAGAAGGACAACATTGTTTGTACATTGTGTTTATTTCATCCCAATATCACAATAATCTTAAATCTAAAGTTTTCATGCATAAAAAATATGCTAAAAAAGGAGTGGTAATAAGTTTGAATAACTCCGATATACTGGAACCCCTGGTACAATTAAACACTGGTTTGACTACATCTTGCCATTGCAGCGAAATGCCGCTCGGTTGAATATAAATAACATAAAAGTGTCCTAGAAGAAACAAGAAACCGGCATTGGTTCTGGTGCTGGTACTCCCCCTGCTGCAGCCGCTCATACAAGTTGCATTGTGGCAAGCCCACGACACCAAGAACGGGTAAGACTAGTTTCGCCGGACGATTTCAATGCCTCGGGAGGTAAACGGCATCATTCCGAAAGATTATTCTTTCTTCGCAAGCTTAACTATTTCTATTGGCCTAACAACTCTATTAGGTATTATTATTATAATTCTGTAGGATCTGGTTCGCGGGGAAAACGAGAAACCTTCGAGGAATTTATAATCAGATTTAAGGAAGAAAATGTGACGAGAGAAATGACATCAAAAGACGTAAATATCTTTTAACACATTTGAGAACGAAAATACGGTAATACTGCTCCAAAATATATAGAAAAAAGGAATTAGAGGATATTTAATACCAAGTAGGTATTCGATTGTAATCTTAACCGTAAAACAGAAAACCTCGAGGTAAGAAAAAGCCAGTCTCAATTACCATGAAATTAGCGTCAATAGGACAATATTTATTATGAGCTATGGAGCTTTGAAACATATATTAGACAGACAAGATAAGATTCCATAAAAAAAACATTTAGAAAAAAAAGTGTTGAAACTCGGACGACATCGACAAAAGGAAAAAATGTAATTCCAGTAAATTTACTGAGGCAGTTCTTTCAGAAAAAAACTAGGCTCGGGGATACCAGTTTCCGCAGTCCGGTTTACGAAAAGCAGTTCAAAAGACGGGGAACATCTACCTGGGATTCCTGTTACACCTGCGGGACCGGGACCGGGGCCAGGGTGCAAGCCAATGACAATGAAGCAGGCTTTTCATGGAATACCTGCATTCTATACATACAAAAGAATTGCAGAATGGCATACAAATTTGTTGCCTGAAGTTTGGTGTTGAAGCAAACAGAAGTCAGAGCGAAACTCAAAATATATATCTTCATCAAGTAATAATCATAAATAAGATAAGAGAGTTGAAAACCTTAATAATAAAAATTACATTTTATATTTGCATTATTGTCATTTTTTTAAAATTATTTTAATAGTGCATCCAACAAAGTTTGAACCATATCAATATCGGTAATATCAAAACATACATTTTCGTTAATCTGAGAGTGGTTATACTCTCAGTAACGCCTTTTTTAAAACATTAACTCCACACAGGAGGCCCAGAGAAAGACAATTTCCCTTATAGCCTATGTCATCTCTGGGGGTGCTGTGTGGAGGGTATTTTTGAAGAGAGGAAGGAGTGTTGTAGAATGGAGGAAACACACAGGCCGGCAAATCGTTCCACAGCGGAGCTGTGAACCCAAGAACGAGTTGCAGAAGCGACCGGTTCTCGTGTGACAAATGTCAACCGTGCACATAATATGTTGGGAGCTCGTTTCCCGATTGATGAAAGACCACCATTAATGAATCTAAAAGTGATGCTTTCCAACCTTCGTCTGCCCATCTCCTTTCTCTCCACACTCTATTCACCCTCACAACATACCACAATTGAGGTTGCCTTAGGCTAAGGACTCACGGAGCGATTTTTACCCGCGCCCGCCGCGGTTGCGGGCCCGCAGCCTCTGTAGAATGCAGATATTCATGTAAAAAATTAAAGCACATTTCACGACGCGTTTTACGCCCGCGGCGTGTGCGATTGTTTGCGGGGCCCGCTGCACCCGCGGTCATCTTGTACCGGCGGCGCGGGCGCGGACCCGCGGCCGCGGCGGGTTGCCCCCGCGCGCTCTGCGATTGGTTGGCGGTCGAGTTGTGGAACTCAAGTCTTGCAACCGCCCGTCTTGCGATAATCAACCGCCAAGATTGCGGGCGATAACCGCGACCGCGGCGGCTGCGTCACCGCAAAAAAGAGCGGTCTCGTGAGTTTTGGAAATAAAACTCCATTCCGCCACCGCAGCGGGCGCGGGTAAAAATCGCTCCGTGAGTCCTTAGCCTTAGTCTTACTGGCTTCGTACAGTGGAGACTCATAAAAACAAAAACTATAAGTTAAAGTTATTTGAGAGCTCTTGAACACGACAATATACAAAAAAGCCAGGTTTTAGTATTGCCAGACGAAAGTAGGTAGATGACCGTATTAAAACGAAAGATGACAGAAATCAATCGCAGAATATATTCACCAAGACAGGATCCACTCAAAAACTGATTGAAATTACCTTCAGTAAAAAAATCGGATTTCAGACAAAAAAAAGACATTGTCACGCTTTTGAAACGGACAACCGAAAATAAAATACATTAACTAACTAACCACCACGCCGTTTAACCCCAGAGGACTGACCGCCAAACAACTCGGTCTTGGCACACACTCCTTGCCTCATTCACATTCATACGTTTACGATTTAGACTCTAATATTACAATTCTAAAGCGTGTTGCAAAAGAAATATTTTTATAAACGAAAAAACGCGAGCGAGCGGAAGGAATGTCCGTATATCAAACTGGGTGTATTCCCAGACGTATAGTCTGAGATTCCTGAGGGGTAATTTCGAATTCCCACTCAGTTATAATTTATGCTGGTCGGTCGTGGGTAGACGGGTCCAATCGAAGGTGGGAAGGTAGGGCCCTTGGCACGAGCGGCAGTACCAATTTCAACCTGCATATTTAACAAGGCCTACTACTACTACTACTACACAATGTAGTATGTCTCGATATTTAAAGAGTGACGTCACCAGTACAAGAAACATTATTATTTATTTTCTACATCAGTTGATAACTCAATAATCCAAGCGGTTCTGAATGAAAATATCATATTTAGCAATGTTAGGTAAGGTACATAGTTTATTTATTATTTGTAGGTGTCTTTTTATTCGTTTCAATGTGGATTAAATGACAATGCCAGAAATTGTATCGGACGTGCTTCGTAGAATCATTACTGACAATACGGATTTTGTATAGATTAATCAACTACACAATGGGAACAATAACATGGAAATATGTCACTTAGAATAAAACCACAATATGGCTTATTCAAAGCAGACAAAATGACGTGCAAGGTTTATTGGAGGAAGCCAAAAGTATTCTAACGAATGTTATGCATTGCAGGCGGCATTAAAATCAAGTACCAAAGAAAATAAAAACTGCTAGTGCCATGTTTGCTGACCACATCTGAACATCTCTTTCACATCTCCTTCCCATTCCCTGGATGCCAGAATCCCACCACTGACTCCGGACACTCAGGATCATCTGGAATAATTGTGCGGTATTCGCATTAAAAAATAAATTACTTTGATGGTACAAAAGTACTTTTTTTATTGTACAACAGAACAATCATTCCAGTTCCATTACTTATAAAGACGGGGCTACTCAGCTATTCAAAATAAAACAATTAAGTACTACTTAATTCAGTAGAATTTTTGTACAAACAAAATAATAACACAGCTACGTAGAAACTGTTTTGTAACCACAAACAGAATATTCGATGAAAATAATTCACCAATAATTTCGCCTCAAAACAATAATCATTCTAACTTTAACGAATTCGAAAGCCGATAACGGATTGAAGAATTCCTTTTGATATTCGATTCCGCAGCATGAAAGGGAATAATGTTCGTTCAATCCCACACATAAATACGATTTGAACAATAGCACAAATAGGCACAATAACCGTAGGAAATTTACATTTAAGTATTTTATTTAAGCTGTATATATAACAGATTGATAAATTCGGTTACCTAAATAACAACCAGTACGTAAGTAGCATTGAAGAATTGGTTAAAATTTGGTTAAATGATGAACGAATAATGGAACAGAACCAAGAGATCGAGATCAAAGAACGCCTTCACCGTGGTTTATTATTTGTGAACAGGGAGATGTGAATGGTAAGAATAGTTGTTGTCGATTAACAATAAAATCATAAAAATGCAATAAAGATAGTGCACTGCGTCAATGCGAATGCTTTTTATTTATTTTAAATATAATTATAGTACAAGAAAATGAATATTATGACAGTCAAGGAAACTAATAATTATAAATTAATAACAATAATAACGTATACACAAAATAAACAATGACACGATCTAAAAGGAATTTAAACGGAAGCTATAATTTTAATAACGAAATCTACGGACATAACATGACACGTAATAAGTACAATGCAGAAGTAAAGGGGAACAAACAATAATCATAATAAAATAGAATAAAATCAACCGTGTACCTGATAAAAATGTGTAAATAAATAATAAATATCATGGAACAGTGTTTGTCTTATACGCAATTTAATAATATTATGTACATAAATTAATATTTATTTACAAATTTCTAGCAGGTACACGGTTGATTTTATTATGATTATTATTTATTCCCCTTTACTTATGCATTGTACTAATAACGTGTCATGTCATGTCCTTACATTTCGTAATTAAAATTGGTTCCATGATATTACATCAGAATGAAAATTCAACACACCTATGATACAGTCAATAAAAGTTATGAAACAAAAACTAGGTTTAATAGTTACCTATGTAACCTAGTTTTTGTTTCATAATTTTTCATGACTTTATATAATTTTTTTTAGGTGTGTTGAATTGTCATTTTGTTGACATACCCGGTCACCGTAAGTACTGTATACAATAATATTTAATATACAAATGAAATCCCAACTTTTTGTTTGTGTCTAATCTTTATTTGGGGCAAATCAATGAAAAAATGAAACGTTATCAATACATTCATATATTATATCCTTCGATATACTTTAGTCTAAAATTTAAGAACGAAGATGGGAACGATCAAGCGTTGATAAATTACATAAGTGCATTAAAATGAACATAATAATAATAGTTTAATTTCCAGTTAAATTAATGACATCTATATTGGCACTATAGCAAACAACGGAGTATTAAAAAAAATAAGAGTGGAACAAAATTAATGAACGTGATACTCGAAAGGTACAATGAAAACACAGATAATAAAACGTATTGATATCTGCCACAGAAAACAATAAAAATCAACATTAAAAGAATATGTTAGGTGTATATGGTAAAGATAAACATTAAAAGTAAGCCCGTTGTCCCACGGGTCGGTATACATAAACTTTGAGTGGTGTAAGACTCTGCGGAGAAAATTAAGTTCGTTATAGTAAGTAAGACGGACCGCAGCGCAGTTCAGTGTGAAACTTTCCTGCGCAGGCTCTTACAACATTTTCAATCAGCTTATGTCGATTGCTTACTGATCCGTAGGACGATTGGCTAAGTTACATATTATTATAATATTAACGAAACAAAATGTCAGAAATTTCTGATTTTAATTTTAGAAAGGAATAAATAGTTTATTTTTGAAGAATAAACAGAGAACAACTCTGGAAGCCTATTGTTACGATTTGGTACTCGGAACGCGCTTGAAGCGAACCTTCACAAAACTGCGATAGATACATTAACTATTATTATTACTGTGATCGATAGACAGGTAAGGCGTTCGACTAGCGGTCGGATCAGATCAAGTTTAATAATCACAGACTTACTCCATTTAAGAAAAATGTATACTCAGTAAAAAGTCTTATAAATATATACAAATGTAGGTATGTATACAGCATTGAACAGATAACGCAAAGTGCGATCTATACCGATTTGAAAAAAAAACTGATGTAGTCACCGTCGTTAGTTACATAAGACCTTTTAACTCCTCTTCGAGATAGGTGCTTTGCTTGGTGCTTAGCAACATGGTAAAATAAACCACGTATTTTAATTTTTGTTATTTTTTTTGGGGTGTTATGCCGTGTTGCGCTTACTCCTTCTTTAGCCAATGTTTCGGACAGCATTGCAGTGTCCATCATCAGGGCAGATGTGTTATTTATAGTGTTATTTATTATTATTATAAATAACACATCTGCCCTGATGATGGACACTGCAATGCTGTCCGAAACGTTGGCTAAATAAGGAGTTAGCGCAACACGGCATAACACCTCAAAAACAAATAACAAAAATACTTTTGGCCGTGAAAATCTTATATCATATTTCACGTATTTTAATATACATGGAGAACAACTAAAATAAAAAATTGCTATTTTCTTAAAATTATTCTTATTCCTGTTAAAAACGGGATTGTAGGCCTTTGACGAATGAATTGACAGATTTCCTAATAAACTTACCAGTAAAACACTAATGTGATCTCGGAAAACGTATTAATAAAAATTAAAATATTTTCGCATTTCGTCATCATATAATAACAGAATTAACGCAGATGCATGAACACGTGTTCCGATATATTATGAAAGCACTAATAGTTTATTAGGAAATGGCCTGCTGTCACCTATTCGACAGGATTTTGATAAATAATAATAATTCAATACTCAATTTTCTGCGTGTAGGGGCTGAAAATCTAATATATCAATGTCTAATAGGTCAATGAACCGTAAATAATATTTTTTATCAAGCTGGTGATCTTCACCCAGACAAAAGATAATTATTCATCTTGCCAAGGCGGAGTGAAAAAAAAAGTATTTTAAAATAACGGCCGGTGACCGGAATGACATTGGCAGGCCGCGACGAGACGAGCCGCCCGCCATGTGACACTGACAACTGTCATCTGTCAACTTGACATCTGTCAGATGAGATCCAACTGTAAACACACCGAGTGCATAATATAACATTGTACATGCAGGATATTTACTATGCGGGGATTGCAAGGGGTCTACAACCTTGATTGCAATATCTGATTCATAGTTCTAAAGAGATTTATATAATTATGGCTATATTCATCCGTATGCAGTTATAACACGCGTGATTTTATTATTATATGTGATAGGTATATCTATAATGAATAATGAATCAATCTATGATCACTGCATACTTCCTTCTGCGATTTTATTTCATTTTTTGCGTTAGTTTTATATGTATAATGTTCCATAATTACTTTTCTAATACACGACAGTGTACAATACCAGAATGTTGAGTTTTAGAATGTATAATCGGGGATAAAGTGCGCTTACTTTGGGGGTGATTCTACCTGATTTTAGAAGTAAAAAAAATACATATCTTTTTTCGAAATTCAAATGTTTTAAGGTAGTTTTTGGGTTAAAAGTTGAGTTGTTTGTATGGAAAAAGAAATATTGGAATTTCAATAATGTAGAATAACCACCCGAAGTTAGCGCACTTTATCCCCCGGACACCCAGTATTAAAGGGGGAAAATATATATTTTTTTGGTATAATATTTTTTACATTTCAGAGTTATCCAGAAACCACCCGTGCTTAGGCCAATATGATTGGAACATAAAATTACTCGTATTTGGGTTATTCAATCAAAGATTGTTACAAACAGATTTTTGACCTCAAGCGAAACAGCTGTCACGTGAAAATTCAATTAACATCCTCAATAGAAACATATTTAGATACTCTCAGTATCGCCCTGGTATTCACCATCCAAGTCGCTTAAAATGGCTTTAGCCGTGTTTTGTGACCAGATCTAAACAGCCAGGTACTTCCCCACCTTCCTCTTTCTCTTCTAACTACCTTCAGCACTACAATATACACCAATTAGGGATGCCATAGTCTCACTGGCTCCAAACGGATGGGAGCAGTTGGAACTCTTGTGCACATTCACATAAAAAAAACGAAAATAAATCATGCCACCACCGTGAGAATATAAAAGTAAAATTATTTGTTTCACATTTTTCAATTGTTTAGAAAATTTTGAGAAAACCTTATCGTAAACTCAGGGACGTAGCCGGGTAGTAAAATAAGTAATAAATTAAAATTCAAACAAATAATACAGAAATAGAGCAATCTGGCGCATGCGACCAACGGGTTAAAGATCGCTCTACTAAAACGATAATAAAACCAACAACATGTGTGTGCGTTTGACGCATACAATAAAATGCATATCCGGTTGCAGCTCTGCATCCAGCGCTCTGCGTCCACACGTCGCACACGTGTTCACTGTGTCTGGGTCAGGACATCAAAATAACTAAAACAATAAATAAAGCACAAAGAGAATATGTTTACCATGTCCTGCGCGACTTGGTGGTAATTTGGCGCAAATGTACATCGTATAATTCGACCTCAGCGACTTCGAAACGTGTATGCCTCTAGGTCGTTAGTCAAGGAGTTAAATTAATCTGACAATAAACATTATTACCAGTATTTGTTTGGTATTGAATAGTAGCTTCAAATTCGCAAGCTTAATTCAATTTAGGTAACACAATAATGGTGTACGAAGTAAAAAAAAAATATATATATATTCTAATAATCTACCAGGTAAGTATGGTACTGTATATTATCTCCATATATAGTTAGTAATAACATAGACCACTGTAGAAATGTATTATATATATGTACAGCGCCCTTGGGGTGATTTTGCACAAAAACGGCGCTATGCAAATCATCCAAATATTATTATTATTAATGCAAGAGAAAAATCAATTTTTTATTAAGTGCACTAAAAAAGGATCACCATACTTTAGATAATTATTAACTTATTAGCGCTGCCCCGTGAAAAATCACGGGATATTATAATTGGAGGATTTGTAAAGCTTAAAGTATTTATAAAAATAATAATTGCCTCAGGATCGCATGTCGCATGTCGAATGAACAAAACCACGACATCTGTCAAAAATTAAAACAAAAGAAATACGCATTTAAAATATAGAATTATAAATTAATTTAAAAAAATGGTACCTTCTTTATCGCTTTTTGGCACTAATAAGAACAAGATTTCGGCGATATCGTACGACTACTTTTCGGGTTTTGCGAGCACAAATATACGCAGACTGAAATTTTTATATATTAATCTGACGTTTACCCGGCGTTGCTCCGGGACTTATAATTGGTTTGATGAAAAGTTTTGAGGTTATGAAGCCTTTTTAAGATATACGATTCCGTAGTACATTATTTTGATGCAACTCATAAGGTTTAGCAAGCATTAGCAATGAAAGCGCCCGAAAATATTTTTTACGACTTGATTACAAAACATCGACTTTTCTCTACTTTCTATAAATATAATATTTCATATTTGCCTTCCGGAAGAAATTCGCTAAATGACTTGAAAACCCTATCAAAATACGTTACGTAGTTTAGAAAAACTAAGTGCACAAAAAACATACGGTTTTATACAGTTTTTTTATTATTAGAGAAGGTGTAGTAATTCATATTATCAAAGTTCTAATAAGTTTAAAATTTAAAAAAATATATTTGCAATGAAATAGAAAGGATGAGGGTTCAACATAAAATGGTAAATTACCTGTGATGTCTATCGAGTATGTCACCCCTACGATTTGCCTATCCCTTTATCTGTTTTCTATGTGTATAGGTATATAACTTCGTATAACGACCGAGTCAATAAGGCGGTGGGTGTATTAGAAAGCAGGTAGTACTAATACACTAATACACTAATACACTAATACCCAATACCCAACCCAGCCAGAACTTTCAAGATACAATCGTTGGATGTGTGGAAAAAAGGCTTTAAATTACATCGGCGATTACAAACGCGTTATCAAATAATTATCCTTGAAGTATGAACTGGTAATTATGTCTATTTTTATACCGAAACCAGTTTGATTGAGCTCTAATAATAACAAGCTGATGTGTACACGGCGTTGCTAGGGATTGTGAATGATAACGAGTGAAGTTTTGATTATAATAAAACACAAATAACTTTGTTTTCATCACTTTAATATACAGGGTGTATCGGCACATACCCGACAAACTTTAACCAGCTTTTCCTTAGCACATTTGGAGTAAAAAATGTTATGGGCATTTTGCTGTCTGGTAATATTTTTTTTCAATTAAAAACAAAAAATTATAAAAAAAATCCACACTCCGTCACTGTCATTGGCATTGTTTCTCGTGTTCAACAGCTGTTATTAGCAAGTGTGTCAAAAAGCGTCTTCGCTCTTTCATACACACTAAATAATAATAGTTAAAAATGAGACGAATGGTGCCATGCCATTTCGTTGTGATTGTAAAAGCGCGTCAATGTAGGTACGTACGTATATTATTCAACGAAACTCGAATAAAATATTGCTAGATGGGTTTTCAAACAGTGACAAAGGATAAAACAGTGGTGACAACATGTGGTGAAAATATGAATGGTAAATTTTTTATTATAAAAAAATGTTACCGGACAGCAAAGTGCCCATAACATTTTTTACTCTATTATAGAATGGGGAACTCAATATATATATTGTAGTGGGGCAGAGAAATAATGTATACTGAATGCTGTATACATAATATCTCCGAGGCCTTTATGTGATAAAACCTTGTATGACAAGAACACATAAAAACCTCGTGTCACAAAAGCGGAGATCCGCACGGACAAAAATGAGTATTGCTAAATTTATTGAGAATCTCTTCAAATTATTGGTAATCAAGTTAAAAACGGGATTGCAGGCCTTAACGAATGAACTAATAGGTTCCCTATTCTACTTTTAGTTAAATACGATATATTATCACGATGTCGGAACACATGTACTACAAAGTACCTTCACTACATACCACGTCAGCTCAAAGACAATTTTTCTTCCTAGCTCCTAAAATCCCTGAAAACCTAAAAACCGTGAGTCAACCCCATTCGTTTAAAAAACAAATCACGAAATGGATCCTTACACACGGAATACATTACAACTACAATACCCATTCATTCTACACTCTATCAATTTAATCACCTTTCAGACAAAACATAATATATCCTTATTCCCTAACTTAGCGGTATAGTATGTACATAATTAATTAGTGTGATCTATTTACTAATAATTTCTCAATTTTTTCATCTTCTTATAATTTTCTAATTTCTCCATCCTCTTCTTGCAACCCAAACTAGCCATACATTATTTTTCTTATTTCTCTATTTTATATTATGGTAATGTATAGATTCTATGTCCGCAAACTGTAAAATTCACCCGCCATAACACAGGGTCATCCCTAACATGGAGGGTGAAATATCACAAAAAACCACATGTACTATCTAAATCATGTATCGGAGAAAACTTACCGATATAAAATAATTATTGTTAATTTATTAAAAATCTTGTCAAATTATTATTTTTCCCGTTAAAAATGGGACTGCAGGCCTATAACGAATGAATTAACAAATTTCATAACAATCTGTCAGTAAAGCAGGAATATGTTACGAGTAAGTCGGAAAACGTGTTATGAAAAATTATAATATTTTCGCATCTCGTCCATTATATTTTTAAGGACAATGCCACCTGCGTGTACACGTATCCAGATATATTCTGAATTACTAATATTTTATTAGGAAACGGGCATGCAGTAACATTTTTAACAGAATTTTGATTAAAAAAAAAAACATTTTTCTCCGTGTGAACACTCCATGCTCCGATATATAGGGAATTTACTAAATTTTGTCAGTAAATGGGATGCAATGCCGTTTTTAAACGGATTACAAATAATGTGAAGAGATTTTTAATAAATTAGCAATATTCATTTTTGTTCATGCGGAAATACAAAGCTGATTATAATTGACAAGCGCCGCTACCTAATCCTAAAGCAAGGAGTTTGTTTGTAAGACTAATGTTGAGGAACATCCTCTCTGCCTACCCCCGTGGGGGACAGGCATATTTACAGGAGTAAGGTAATGTGATTTGTAACAAGCAGAGTTTAAATGAAGGCTGATAGTACCATAACACAAGGATGGTATAGTTAGTACGTACAGTCCGCCGTACATATTCCAGACAAGTCTAAAAGCGGAAAAAACACACAAGGTGGGCACTAAAACCTGAGATATTACCTGTAATAACATCACCGACCGCAATAATAACACTGTTGCCATATCGAAGAAAAAAATCCACAAAAAATATACAACACATTTATTATACGTCGCTAGGTGTGGGATATATACGAAATTCTATTGTGTTTTTTTTATTATCAACATTCAATACAACACACGTGTGTGAGAATGTGAGAATTCCATTATGATAAATATATGAATAGAGTTGGGTTATGGTATGCGTGAATGATAATGATAACAATACATACAGCCTTGTATGTAAGTGCGTGGTTGTATGCGAGTTTATGATATTCCTTTTATAAATTGGGCGGTGTGCGTGCGACGTTCGGGCACGTCATCGTTATGGCGACGTTGCCGATTGTAAGGTCTTTTGGCGGCCTTCACGAAGCGGGAACCTAGGGCACGCGGCAACGTCGCATCCAGACTGCGCGCCGTCCTGTTCGACCCCAACGTTGGGCAGGATTTATGTACTTTCTTTAGCCGATAATACTTGGAAGTTAATAGAATGTGACACATCGGAAATGCCTTACAGACTGAAATTTTACAAGTGGCGCCGGGTCGGATTTATTGGGCTTTTTGAATTTCGGGAGGTGCTTGACTGATTCATTTCGGCGACCTCTAATAATAATATTTGGACGATTTGTACAGCGCCGATTACGTGAAAAATCACCTCAAGGGCGCTGTATAAATACAAATAGTAAAATTAATATAACATTAGGTTGTTACGTCCCCTTAAGGTTATTTTCTCACGAAAACTGCGCTATAGAAATGATCCAAACATTATTATTTATAACTGGCTTACAGCCATTAACATCTGTAATAACTAGTGACTTTAAAACTAAGACTTCATATCTAGTGACTAACGACTAAGACTAATGACGTACAAGTTTTGACATGTCATACATATTTACAACTGTGGTTTAAAATTAGAGGCTGAGCAATAAGGCAATATCATTATGGGACATGGCCCCAAACAAAAATCAAGAACATAATCCTCCCATCGTACTTTAAAAAACTCTAAACAATGTCATAATGATTTCGGCTCAAATGCTTCTTTTTAGTTTCAAAATAAATATCTTCCTAGTGATTTTGGTTACAGCTTTTAATGTTCAAAACGATTTTATGAACTAATTCAGTTTTTTCGACCAAAGCTATATGTACCTTATCAAAAAATCTTTGATTAAATTTTAAAAACATCACTAAGGACGGGTTATTCACAGATTTCGAACAATTCATCAAATTTTCAAGTTCTGTGAAGGTTCTATTCAAGTTCTACCACTATTTCAGTATTGTTAAACTGGCCGTTAACAATATAATAACAGAACTTGAAATATCCAAAAATAGTGATAGTGAATAATTCATATCTCGCGCCGCTATCGTAACAATAGGTTTAACTTTAAAAATCATTCTTATTTTGATTATATGAACGAGATAGAAGTGAAGGTACTGTTTTCTTACAAATTCCCCAAACAAAACGAATGTGTTTTCTAAATATCGAGTTTTCTGAATTTCTGAATGATTGGAGTAAAAAATTAAGTAAAAAATGTGGTTAGCGTTTTTGACAACATATTTCACGTTTGAGACAAATTTTATTGTTTTAAAATGTTAATGATTATTTTAAATGCATACATGCATACACCGAAAAGATAATTTTTTCTAGTTTCTAAAACAGTATTTGTTTTTAATACATTCCAAACTGTAAAAATATGATGAAAGTACTGAAGGGTTAAATATAATATGCATTTATAATTCGGCCCCTTAGGGTCAAAAAACGTATCTCATTTTTTCTCTACTTTACAGGAGAGCAAGAAAACATAGTTCTCAATTAATCAGTGTTGTATACTTTTAAACAAACGAAACATATTAATAATTTTTTCTCATTTAGTTAAAGGATGGTATTTTGTGCTTCTGAACCATCTTTTAAATATAAAATATTAATTCATTTTACCATCCGTAACTCAAAATCGATAAAAATTGAGTTACGTTTTTTTGACTCTAAGGGGCCGAATTAGGGGTCTCAAACAGTATCTAGGTACATATGCGATATTTGAATTGGATCGCTCAAAATATTTAAGATTGTATAAGTAAATATGACAGTCGTATAAACAAACTGAAAAATGTGCATTTTTTTTTATCACAACAATGAATCGTAATGCATAAACTTACTTTTTTATTGGCTCAGACTAGCATAATTAAATAGTTATGCAGAAAAATCATGTAAAAAATATTAATTGCATGATTGTCTTATTAAAAATAATTATCGTCATTGTAAAGCAGCAAGTTCTGTTTACTGATTATATCAGTAATAAAGCTGTATTTCGCGTCAGGGGTTTTATGTCTTCATTAAAGAGATAACAATCTGTTGAATATCTAAAAAAAAAATTATGTAATGTTACAAGAATTCATTGCAGTTGTTGTAATTTCACACGATACTAGAGGAACCTCATCATGGTGGGTAGCTGAAAGATATAATAGATACCGGTATAGTTCTACCGGTATCTCAATGGAAAAATATAAATAAACAGAACATGACCGAGTGAACTTTAAGATAACTTTATCTCGCATAAGGCAGAAAATAACTAGATTCGTTCCTATGTACATGCTTAATACTAACACAATTATTTATTTCTGAGATGATGAAATAAATGAAGATAAACAGTTCTTGCATTCATAAAGCAGGTTCACATAACATCCACAATAATTGCGCTGTAAAACATCACTCAATAATTCGTGGAGCGTATATCTTGGATCTGAGGAAATTGTTTTTTTCGCCAGATATAAATCCTAGATCTTACGCAATGCACAATCCTGCTAATTTTAAATAGCATATTTGTATTTATGAATGTATTTCTGTAGTGAAATAAATTATCAACACAGCACTGGTTTGTAGTCACCATTCCGAATCGAACGATAGTATTTCTAGCAAAGTTATTAATATCTTTGTCTTAATACGTTTTTCTTAAAAGAAGTCGAAACATACCAACGCGACGAAAAACATGATTGTATGTGAAAACCTCCTACTACCATCACCATAAGCAGAAGAAGTTGCTTGGATTGAACCCGCGACAGCTGGGTGGGAAAACGTCGTATTTGTCAACTCATTATTCATTACCTCATTACGTTCTGCCTCACAAAAAAATTGTGCATGTTATAGTCCCACTCACTCCAGACAGTAAATGTCTTGTGTGGTATTCACAATTTAAAAATAATAAAAAACACACACACAGACTTATATGATAATCCAGGTCAGCGGCACCAACCGGAATTGTTTACAATGCAAGATATGGCAGCAATCGCGGCAATCATAAAACTACAAGACTCTACCATATATTTATACACATAATAAAATAGGCTGGTCTCAGTCTGTTACCATCTCTGGATTTTCATCTTGCGTAGCTTTCCGTTAGCGTATCATTGTGTATAAAGTATATAAGGTTTTATTGTATGGACCGGTAGATTTATCACTATCCGCCCACGCTCGCCAGGCAACAGTTCGTGTCCAATCAAGACAATACTTCGTATCGTGATTAAATCTTGCAGTTGGTTGGTGCTGGCCTCTGATCGCTTGAATTTTTTCACTGAGGAACCCTTGCGTCATTCAGAACTAAGTTCAATATCATATCTGATACTTCCAGTGTTTGATCCACCAAGGTATAAATGCAACTGCTAATAGATTACTGAAGAAACTGGAGAATTTGCGCATTTTGAGTACCATTGCAGATTTGATACGCTCGATGCACAATCACGAACTATTCCCATTGTTTTAATAGTCAACAATAACAAGGCTTATAAAGCATCCACTGGGCAGGCCATACAGTAGCAAGGATAGAAAATTACCCCGACAACTATGTATAACTTAGAAGGATAGTATGTAGGCAAGTGACAGACACCAGCTCTTTAATAATTATAAGTTTCCATGCGAAACAGAACTTTCCACAGAACTGGTATTGCAAAAACCTGTCAGAAATCTGTCTATCTGAAAATGAGCACTATTTGCAGAAAGCATCAACATCCACCATTACCATCACTGATCAAAGGCCCCCATCTAAAGATTTTAAATGACATTTCAGAAGGCTACAGATTTGATTACAAACACTTTCGAAAAAGTGATAAGTTTTTCAGAGATAGAAGACAGTCATTCGTAATATAAATGAGATTGCTGTGGTGAACGTCCAGACCAGCTGAAGATTGGTTTGAATGTAACAAAATCAACATAGAACTTAAACATCGAGAACAAAGGATAGGCGCTACTTCAGCTGACATTCGCCGTTGACTTGTATTAAATTGCACATTAAATATCAAGGAAATGGACTGAAATATCCTTATGACATAATAACACAGAATCTGAAACACGATGGAACCTTTCGAGATAAAATGCCGGCGCACCTGTTAAATAATAATAATTATAGTTGCAGACTGTCCTTCAAAAGTTTTAAGCCACCGAGCCAGACAAAACCGGTTATGATCGAAGATAAAATAACATTTTTTTATTACAAGAATAGTTAAAACTGTTTGGCCTCCAGATTTATTATTGTTAGTAATGAAATTCTCGATCATTAAAAAAAAAGATCGCCTAGTAAAGGTAACCGGTTCCCCGGGCAGCAGAACTTTAGTGAGAGGAGATAACCTAACTCATTGTATGGCGGTCAGTATAATAATGGTAGCGGGTTGCCGGGTTGGTAAGCGAGAACCAGGACTTACGAATGTATGGAGTATGTAAATGTGTTTAGTCGTTCCTCGGAATATAGTTTGTGTGTTGTGTACGTCGCCGATTGCTGGGGTTATTCCAACCGGTTTCACAGCTCGAAGGGATCGCAATTATCCACGCACACCGAGGAGTATAATTATGCATTACGAGTCGAGGATTTAATATTGTTACAATGTATCGGTTGTAATGTGAGGTATCTACGCCTACAGATTTCAGGCAGCGGGATGCTGTTGGTATATTTTACGATTCGTATATACGAAAGTAGTCTAGGAAACCGGTTGTTATATGCATATAAGAGAAGATTATTAATGATATGGAATAATGAATGATAAATCTTCTCAATGCATTAAGTAACAAATGATATAATGGTACGAGGCAGAATTATCGTTAATAATACGTTATTTTTTGCAAGACTATTTTTGTGAAATTTTATATAACTCAAGGGTGTTTTAAAAATAACTAAAATGAACCTGAAGGTACTCAAATTACTCCTAAAAGTTTCCTTACTTTAAAAAAGAACAAAATTTGGCTCTCGTATAATTTGCGAAATTCGCATCCAGATTCTTGCGTTTGTAAAAAGTCAGATTTGTGAGATACACTGTCAACACAGGAGATACAAATTTGAATAGAATCTCACAACTGTTCGACTTCGAGAAACAAAGTTTGAGGCGGAGGAATTAAATCATAGTTGATGTATTTTGACGATCTCTGAAGTTTCAACTTTTGAGTGGGAAATTAAAACTCCAGAGGTCAGACATAATGTAATCGTGGCCCTCGTGGGCATGCATCACGAGCAGTTCACAGCACGAAGTCGATAATCTTCCCGAAAGCCATAAGTTAAAAAGTTATTCCCAAAAAATGATTTACAATATATATTTTTTTTAATCCACCACGATTCGTACTAGCAACTGAAACGCGACGAATTTATTTGACACTTCCTTCAATCGGTTCCATGATAATTCAACACAGAGACAATTCAACACACATTTAAAAAGTGATATAAAGTCATTAGAAACGATGTAAAAAAATTAAACCCAACCTAACCTACTTAACCCAGTTAATAAAGTTTTTGTTTCATCACTTTCCATGACTTTATATAATTTTTTAAAGATGTGATGAATTATCATTTTGATGATTTATCTGGTAACCCCTTCGATCATAATTCGTAAAAGACATAGTAGTTCAGAATGATCACAATATTCATTATTAGATAATTACGAGTGGCTTCGTAATTAAATTTGTAATTAATTCATAATTACAATTCAGTACATAATTGCATATTAGCAGTATCAAAACTTATTTAAGGAAATAAATAATACACATAAATTTACATTTTAAAATGCTTTTTGAGGAATTACAGTTATCATATCTTAATATTTATAAACAGAAACCAGTCTTTAATAATATTATTTGACCCCTAAAATGATTATTTTTGGAAACTACTTTAGTCATTGAATAACCGATCGTTGACAACCGTCTCTTTTCTCGATGTCTTCGTTGAATCGCTAAGCGAATAAGTTTTGAAGAAATTTTGGAATACAAAAAAACATTGGCCGTAAGCCAGTTAATATCACTTTTTGGGCCCGTTTCAAAACATAAAATAGAGTCATTTCGGCATTACATAAAACGCATAATACATCTTAATATCACGCAGATATCTGAAGGGGTACACAGAGAGTATGGAACGTCACAAAACTCTGATTTGAACAAACTTCTACTCCAATAGCATTCATACATTCTGTTATTAAGAATCTTGGACATGCACCGGCTCACGTATTAGATTATCTTGACGGTGCTATACTTTACTCGGGCGTCTCGGACTTCTACCGTTCACGCTCGCATCATATAAATGCGTTCTGCTTACACTCTCCTACATGGGGACGGGAAGGAGATTAGGAAGTGGATGGTGGGGAAATACCTGGCTATTCCCATCTGGTCACTAAACACGGCTTAAGCCATTTCAAGCAAACAAAATTAACTTGCGCACGCCAGGGAGGCCGCACGAGTGCGCACGCCGCACCACGGAGGCCGTGAAAATAAACAAATAATAAATAATGAATTTACCACATACAAGCCTCAGGGATTTAATTTTAGTAGCATTCAGTCTGTAGATACTGTGGTATATACAGGGTGTATCGGCACGTACCCGACAAACTTTAACCAGCTATTCCTTAGCATATTTGGAGTAAAAAATCTTATATGCACTTTGCTGTCCGGTAACGTTTTTTTTTAATAAAAAATTTACTATTCATATTTTCACCACATGTCACCACTGTTTTATCCTTTGTCAAAGTTTGAAAACCCATCTGGCAAATATTTTATTCGAATTCCGTTGAATAATGCACGTGTGTACCTATATTGGCGCACTTTTACAATCACAACGAAATGGCACGGTACCATTCGTCTCATTTTTAACTATTATTATTTAGTGTGTGCGAAAGAGCGAAGACGCTTTTTGACATACTTGCTTATAACAGCTGTTGAACACGAAACGCAATGCCAATGACAGTGATGTAGTGTGGAAATTTTAAATATTTTTGTTTTTAATTGAAAAAAAAATGCTACCGGACAGCAAAGTGCCTATAACATTTTTTACTCCAAATGTGCTAAGGAATAGCTGGTTAAAGTTTGTCGGGTTAGTGCCGATACACCCTGTATAGTTCAATCGATACAACCTCAATCATACTTTTAATAAATGACTAACTAACTGGCTTATAGATTATCTCCCTGTCAGATGATGACGCCGCGCTACCGGATAATCCCAGGCGACCAGAAGGAGTAAGGAGGTGTACAGTTAGGGTTAGGGCCAGTCTAAAACCGAGTGACAGGTGACAGGATGATCCGATGGCGTAACTGGAACCGGCTGGTCTCATTAGCGATTAACGAGCTACCAGTCCTTTTGCAGCGTCCCGAAGCCAGGTTGGCCCAGTCAAATGTCAGTTTTAGTGATGGCGATCATTTCATCTCGTGGATAATATTTTATTCAGTAAGTTTGCTGGAATTCAATTTTTGGATTGTTTTGACAGGCAAATCGCTACCCCACAAAAAATCTGTTCGTTTCTGAAGCACTTCTTGGATTAGTATATAAAAAAAGAACCTTTGAATCAATTGAGGTATTCTCCAAATAAATAAAAAGTGGGTGTGTCAAGCCTACGCAAGACAGAAGTGAAACTTCTAGTTTCAGCTGATGCTTGGCGTGGCGCAGTTCGCTGGTGTCTGAGAGAGAGGAAAGAAGAGAAGAGAGAGAACGTTCGTGAGCGGCTCCCCCACCTCAACAAGGTTTCACTTCAAAAATGCCACAGCCGAGAATCGAACCTCGCTTAACTGATTGAAAGCCAACCACGCTGAGCACCAACTGTAAGCAAAGCCGCATAAATTGATTATATTATGTAGGTTCTGAAAATATGAGAGCTTGTTATGTTTTATAATGTTACCTACATCACACCCAAAATATAATATATTTTTAAAAATAATGTACAATCTACAGAAATAGAATCCCACACAAGATCGCGTAGTGCGCTCTAGCGAACGGATATTTTATCAGAGGGAGATAGTTTTAATTTTTTTTTCTGTAAATTATTACATATTATCAAAATAAATAAATTAATTAAATAAATGTAATACAATTATCATAATATACGGATTAGATAATAATTTTAATCCAACACAATAACGCAAAGCGCGCTCTAGCGGAGTAATGTTTTATCACAGTGAGATAAGTGTTTTTATTATTTTGCAATATTATTTTCTTTTAAAAAATGTTCTGACCTACTAAAAAATAAGATATTGAATGAAAAAGGCGTTAAAAACAAAAAAATAATGTGCGATGGCCGAGAATCGAACTCGGATCAACTGCTTGGAAGGCAACTATGCTGACCATTACACCACCAACGCCAGTTGTCGGGATGAGCTAAGAAGCATTTATATGTTACTTCAAAACTTTGACTAGATCAAATGAACTTTAATCGGTGGTGGGGGTACCCGCATTTTCGTTTCGGTCATGAGTCGGTTTTACTCCGGTCCTCGAAATTGCATGACGCGCGTAAAGAAGTTTCACTTCAAAATATGCCTGCTGGTAATAACCAAATAAATGGAAATTCAGTTGTGAAACACCACAAAGCGTTTTATTTATTTAGATATTGCTCGCCATACAATTCCATACAGTGTCACACCTAATAAAATGATACGTTAATAAAGTGTGGGCGTGGGGACGATATGCGCTGTGATCTGCTAGCCAGGCTATATTTGAAAATTATGCTACCCCAATTAACGGAGCGCCGTAATTACGCGGCTGTCATCTGTCAAAGTGACAAATCCCATACAAAGAAATGATATTCGGCGGCAGTTCCCCAACATATAATACTAATAATAATCATATATGGCACGGTCAAATTATGCGCGTATAATATAACGTAATGTGTCAAAGGCTTAGTTGTTATAAAATCGTTGTATACCATTTGTGTTAAAACCCACCCCCTCCCCCAAATATTAAGTATATAAATTAATGAGGATGGCTGTAACAGTGGCGGATCGTCACTTTAAGGTGAGTGCTAATATTAAATAAGATGGCATTATTGATGTTCTTGCAGACTGAAACATATTTTTTTCTTTATTTTTTTTTGGAATAACTTTATTGAGCAAAACCTCAAATTGTAATATTTAATTATTGAAGATAATATTAGCGATTTAATAATTACATATTTTTTTCTTTAAAATATATTTTTGTATAAAGATTTTCAGGAAATTTCTGTTTGGCAGTGTTACTGCAGGTCAAAATCATTATTCTTTGAATGAGTTTAAGTTTTTTTAAAGATGAACCCCACACAGGAGCCACGAGGTGTCGTTAGTATTTATGCCATCTTTAGGGATGCTGTGTGGGCGGGGGTCTATTTAAGGAATGAAAAAAGTGAATCTGGGCCTTAAAGTCCATGTTGCAAGCGACTACTACCATGCTAAAATTAAGTTTTTTTTAAAACAGTATCATCAATAATATGGTTGTGCGTGTCGAACTTTAAACAGACAATTAAGAAAAGCGACAAGCGTTTATATGCTAGTTTTTAATCACTTTTAATGACTTTATTATCACTTTTCAAAAGTATATTGATTTGTCAATGTCCTGAGTTGTCATGGAACCGTTGTACCCTATCTGCTGACCCCGTCCGGGACAGCTCGTGATTTACAACGCGTCCCACGCTAATATTTAACAGGTATCGCTTTTATTGTGCGTTTTGTAATTTATTGCTTTTTCTGTGAATTAATTCTACGCGGTCTTGGACTTGCCGGAATCGATCAGGCAATCGGCTGATTCCAAGGCAATCTGCCTAATAAAATAGCCAACAGCCACTTGCTCTGTATGTACCGTAGGTTTAGGGCAGCCGCGTGAAAAATAATAAAAATCGAAATTTTTTACTTTTATTGCCAATATTTTAAGAGCAAATAAATGGGTGCCAATTTCCTTCATATTATATGGCAAAAATATGATTGTCGCTCAAGTTTTCAGTAGTACCGGATTTTCCAGTACCAAACGGCCGAAATAATATTAATTTGTTTTAGGATGTTCCAGACAGACTTGTAGTCACCTAACTTAGTCACAGTACAGACCTTACATATACAGAGTGTCCGGGGGTAAAGTGCGCTAACTTCGGGAGGTTATTCTACATAATGGTAGGAGTAAAAAAGATTAATATTTTTTATTATTGTTTGATTGTTTATTTTCCCATGCAAATATATATATTTTCCGATACAAAAAATTCAACTATTTAACCTAAAAACTACCTTTAAACCTTGTAATTTTACCCCCGGATTCACTATAAATGGCTGTGCGTTTTTCTTGGCAGCCAGCAAACCGACGAACAAGAATGGGGCCTGATACACCAATTGGGAAAAAAATGGTGATAACCGTAAAATCATCTATTTACGAATTGTTTCAATGATAATTGTTGAGAAGTGTCTTTTTGTGATTCGTCTTCCGGGATGTTTGGATCAAATTACATCAAATACCCCTAAAAAAAATCCTTGAAAACTATCATGAAAGTTCCTGATTCGGTATTTAAAAAAAATATATATTTAGTATTTCCAATGTGCGGGCAAGTGGCAACCCTGTATGTATATTATCTATAATCAAATAAATAAATAAATTCCTGCCTTTTCGGCGTAATTTATTAGAAATATTTAAAGCAGGCTCAACTTGTTTTGTAAATCATTCTTGTAGAACACGAAACGGTTAGAAAAAGCTGATTATATTAACTTATAATCAATAAAAAACATATTATATATAATTCGTCCACGTAATGCTTCATATAAATTTGGGAGCCGAGTCTCGAATTATGGGAAAGGAACAAAGCAGCCGCAAGGGGCATTTCGCGCCATTTGCTGTTGCTTCGTTTCTTTCCCATAATTCGAGGCTCGGCTCGCAAATGTATCCGCGCCATAATAAACGCTATAAATGAAAATACACTTTATTATATACCTACGTTTCGACGGTATAAAATTCCTGTCTGTTTTGAATTTCCATTTTGATGGTGTTTATTTGTCTAATAATTTACTATCAAACTAAGTTGTTTGAAATACATGTTAATCGATTGGTCGTACGTACTTCTTGTTATCGGTCAATTAGGTCTGGTATATCAACAACTGATTACAGCCACGTCTTTTTATAATGTTATCTGTTAAAAAACATATCGGTGTAGATTAAAAATCACAGTATATCATCGCACCTTCAGATTGGTAGATACCAGAGGCGACTCTAGGAGTCCAGAAGTGGAAGGTGAATAAAAAAAAAAAGAATATGAAATGTTAACACATATTAATGCGTAGTGAATACTATATATTCACATATTGTGAAGCCGGTAGTACAAATTTAAATTAACATTATTTACACATAACTAATTAATGTTTTTTTTCCTTGAAAGATCTTTTCCTCCTTAAAGTTTTTAAATAACTCCAACCATTGTTTACAAGTTGATTTAAATGACCCATTAACAGATTAAATAAATCAGATAAATTCGCTGTTCTGAAGGTATTTCAAAATAAAATAAACTGTTTTTGAAAGCAAATATGAAAGATTCGTTCAGATTTTAGTAATAAAAATCGACAGAGTTATTATAAAAGTTATAAGAGATAATATGCTAAAAAAGTTGTCACTTCATTTTTTTTCGTCTTACATTTAAACATTTATTAAAAAAATTTGCAAACCTTTACAAATATTTTTCAAATGCTAAATGTTGTTTCACAGAATGTTTAAAAAATTTCGGGATCCGTATATGTATAGTAAACTGTTAAATGCAACTACAAAGCGTGATGTTCTCTCTTTCGAACACTATTTAAATCATATATCTCAATGTCGCCATAATACAAAATGAGATAGCATGACTTTTATGAGCCCGTGTCAGGCTGGGAGAAATATCTTCCAAAGAGACCACGAGTGTTTGAAGTCTGGAAGAAATATCTCCGAAAATTGCGTGTTTAAGTTGTAGGTAACCATTATAAGTAATAAAAAAGAAGTAGTGCCATTTGATTACAATACAACATTAAAATTATTAAACGATTTAGGAAGGGCGTGCAACGATGTTCTTAAATAAATATGTTTAACACAAACACATTTACGCAGAAGCGAATAATGATAAAGTATATTGATGGGTATCGAACCCATAAACTACTACAAAAACTACTGCATACAGAGCAATCAATTGATATAAAACCAAGTCTAACTACAAAATATAGCAAAGAAGAAATCCATACCAGAACCTCAACATTGAAGAAATCCAGTTGGTCGATCAGCGACATTATCTGGTTACTTCTTCAACTTTAATTCTGATGAACATCTTGAAGCACTTTTATAAACACTAATTTTATTAAAACTTCACTTTTATCCTCTCTCACAATACATTTATAATGATGTGTTTATTTTTAGAATAATATCACAGTTTTCTTACTAACAACAGTACACCAATTTATGAATCACATGAATTAGAGAATTGGAAAATATATGGGATATCATTAGTATTTCCGGCGTAAGTAGGTACTAATTCGTAAATAAAATAATTAATTAACGGCGTTGTTACTCGCTATCTAATCTTCTCTGACGGGTAAGTACCTACGCGTGTTTTTGTTGGTCCATAAAAAAAGAGGGGAAGTAAAAATAACACGCCTAGCTACCTACTAAGATTACCACGCGTTTGGCACAAATTTGACTTGTTCGATATTATCATATTCCTGTTCATTTTCAAAACGGAACTGAATGAGTGCTGCGACAGTATAAATCAATAAATTAGTGTTATGGAATTAATTCCCCAGAATTTCTACCGATTTACAACACTTTTTAGGTTTTCAAGTTCTAAGTTCCTAAAAAATAAATGTTATTTTTGAAGATAATATTTATACATTTGTTGAGTCGAAACAGTAGGTATAACTATATGAAATTCTCTCGATGAAAAATATCGCAAAACATGCTCCGAAAATTATAAAAAAACAAATTTTGGTTAGTTATTTATATGTTATAGATATGAAAATATTCAGTGTATATTTAAATGCAACTTAGGCATTTTGTGGACAGATTTTTGCTCTATTTTAAACGAGTCTGGAGTTTTATTAAACATTTTCACAATTTTCGTTTAATTATTGTCGTTTTTATTTTTATTATTTATGACAGGTTCGGTGGTCGGTGAGTTAAAATCGCGTTTGGGTATAGTGTGTTCAATTCCTCGGCTGGCTAAGTCCTCCATCACAACACAAGCAACATTTTCAGCTTACGGTGGTGGTAGTACGAGATTTTCAAATATTGTCAGGTTATTCGTAACCCGGGAATGTTTGTCTTTCTTTTATTAAAAAAAATAGCACGCATTGAACATTCGTATCTCCTTTTTCAAACCATTTTCTTCTTCTTTTTGAAAGCTTACTGCGTAGCCTTAATTTGAAAACGTTATTTTTAATGTGATACTTTTACTCGATAAAGTCAAAGTAGATTAACTCGATTTTACTAAAAATAAAAAAATAAAACCCAGGGTCTTTTACTATCGAAAGGCAATAAATACTACTAACGTTTTTAACATAACTATCACAAATTGTGTAAAGGTTGGTGATATATTTTATTGGGTTAGGCACGAGGAATCAAATAATATATTTTTTTAAATACATTTAAAAAAAGAATTTCTGGGAGCTGAAGGGTAAGTTGTTCAGTTCCGACCATTTGACAAGAGAATCAAGATCATTCTGCAGAAGAATGGAATCGATGTGACTTTTAATAGCTTTGAAAAGTTAGATATCATCAGCGTAGATGAGATATTTTAAGCGGTTAATGGTCTTGCCAATGTCGTTAATGAATAAAAGAAAGAGGAGGGGTCCTAAGTTCGTTCCCTGTGGAATTCCGAAGTTGATTTTGTATTCGTGAGAACGATGATGTCCGTAACTGACATACGGACGACGATTGTGTAAGAAGCTAGTTACGAAAGCGAGAAAATCATAAGAGAATCCGATGTCACTCAATTTTATTAGTAAAATATAGCTTGATTATTTTTTCTCCAAGGCTGTATGAATCAAACAGACACGTACAAAATTATCAAACGACTACATAGGTAGTGAGATTCATAAGGTTTGTTGAAGGTGTGTTCAATTCCTCGGCTGGCTAAGTCCTCCATCACAACACAAGCAACATTTTCAGCTTACGGTGGTGGTAGTAGGAGATTTTCAAATATTAAAACTAAAAAAAGACAGCTATCGGTCTGTAATTATCTGAGATTGTAATCTGTTAAGCTGAGAATCAATATATCAAGATAACTGTTGACTATCAACCAAAACAATAATTACGTAATAACAGAAAAAATATATCACTTTGTGATATATTTCGTAATAATCATAGGTACTACGCAGTATATGAGTAATTCATGAGGATTATGACCGAGACTATATCGGATAAGGAAAAACACTTTTATTACGCAGATGCTAGATAAGTTATAGGAATCTATATGCATGGTAAGTTATGTAAAACTGTTGTAATATTTACGTGTAAAATGATATGTTATGTTTCACTTGTGCATACAAATGCAGTGTCAATGCAATTGGTGCATTTGCGCACAATGCACGCAACACGCAGGAACGGCGTGCGATTGAGGGCATTAAATTGTTTCACTGATTAAACAGATGCATTCGAATAATGGATATGCAATCAACGCATTTGATTACGCGTCAATTTATCAGTAATACTTGGATGGCGCAATGCACGCGCACAAATGTATTATGCATTTAAATGTTTAATCAGGCGGCAGTATACTGGCGGGTCCTGTGGGGTGCAACAATGCTTGTACTAACACACATTATCAAGGCGGGAAAAAATTAAAACATTTCGTGAAATCACTTCATTTGCAGTAATTCGAGCATTTCACGAAGCTGAGATAATATGCTAACAAAGAGCTTTGCACGAATTTGGGACGACGTTCAGGATTGCACGAGGTTGAAACGAATTGGCAATAAAGAGTTTTGGATGTTATTGAGATGGCTTGCTAACATAGAGGGGTTACAGGAATTTCTTGCATTAATTCTTGAATTAAGCATTGCACGGGTTTAAGGCGACCTGTTAACGTAGAGCATCGCACGATATTGATAATATAATATTTCATTGGTGGCTAAACCATTGAATGGCTGGTAAGGAAGGCAAAAATATCATCGATTTTCACGAGAACTGCAACCCTCGCAAGAACACGAAGTACATAACAATATAACTTACTACGGTTGGGTAAAGGCGTTAACGCCAAAGAAAGACCAAATACAATAAATACAACGTGCTTCTCTCTCCATGCATGATGTTTGCGAGTTGCACCGTACACACATGCAGAATATCTTGAATCCGCACAATGCAATAGTGAAATGTACCCGCTGCACAAGAGCCTCGGTCCCGTGGCCCAGCGGTGCGCGTAACGGGTCGCCGCTAACCGGTCTCCGGGTCGACGGCCCACTTGGTCTGACCGAGCGCGAGCGGGGCCGGCCGGGTAGCGTGCCGGGTAGCTGGCCGGGTAGCTGCCCGCGTAGCTGGCCGGAGCGGAGGGGCGAGCGGTGCAGACGGTCGGTTGGCTTCGCGTCTGCGGAGATGAGGAGGCATAAAGAAAGTGGAAGCGTTGAAACCGACTCGGGAATTATATTTATTTTCTCAAGGCAGGGCGCCATCTTGAGTGATTGGATGTCGAGACGACGTATAACGGTCGAACGGAGGCATGACTAATAGTTAATGGATAATGGTGAAGCCACCATATCACTGTTATCATTATTATTTATCAGGTGCTTTTGAATTATGAGCAAGTGTGCTTATATTGAAAGTTTTACCAAGACATACAAATATATTTATGTATATTATGTTAATTTGAAGCTGTTAAAACAGTCGAAAGGTGAATTCTAGTGTCCAAAAATTTTCAAATTTCTAGGTGAAAAGCAATAATTGTTTTCAGTTCGAAATCTCATTTTCATCACGATCTATGGAGCTTTGAAAATCTAATCTTTTAAGTTTAATTAAAACACCAAATGCTTATCTTTAAATGCAATCTCGGGCGAAGCCGAGTAGTAAATAAAGCTAGCAAAATATGATACTCCAAATGTAAAATTTAATCTAAACCCCGACTTGACCGTTACTGTTTGCTCTTTGAGACCCTGCGTAAAACATGATATTATTATGCACCCTCCCCCCAATGTCATCCGTTGCAGTTTGCTGAATAGTGTTCAAGGACCCAGATGAAAATATAGTCATCCCAACTCCCGGGGACACCCTCTCAAAGCCTGAAACAAATTTTGCATGAATCGTTACGCTTTGGGACCGACGCCAAAAAATAAACGCGTTACACAAAACGATTGCATTTTTTTCAACTTAGTTTCATCCATAACAAATAATCCGAATGACAGGTAATATCGAACGCGATCTGCTAGCAAAGATTATTAGTTTTTTGGGAGATATGAGTTCAGAACCTGTTATCGGAAAAGTTAGAAGTCGAATAATAAATTATCTTTTGCGTGTATAATTAACATTTTCGCTTGAATTATTTATTTCAACAACGAATGGAACGATAATAAATCATACTAAAGCCGTGCCATGTAAACAACAATAACTGTGCAATATGAATGAGACAATAGCAGGTTCAATCTCCTGCTATGTCCGACATCATCACCAATTTGATAACGATGAAGTTTGGTGATGAAAGAAAGAGGAATGAAAAGGTTGTCAGGTTATTCGTAACCTGGGTGGTTACGCCATTTACACACTACACCACTCATTTACACAAACATACATACAAAAACCGTTGTACTTAAATATTTAGTTGTAATTTCCTTAATCCAAAATACAATATCTCCCGTCTTCCCTCTCACTGCTAGCGCACACGCGGCAGTACGTTGGCAGCTTTCTGCAGAAAAAACCTATCGCTGAACCTAGAAGTTCGCCACAGGCTTTCCACTTCTCGATACTACATAAAACGCGTAATCGTAATCCGCTATTCGCAAATAAAGACTGTGAAAATCAACTGCATCAAGAGAATTAATTGTGCTTTAAAATACGCGGTAAATACACTTTCCCTGGAAAATTTTTTTCTCCTTGGTGCAGTAGTTATTAATATACAAACTTTCATGATCAACGTACCTTCGATTACAAATAATTACACTAAATTACACACCACTGGAAATGTTTTTTCTTTTTATGCAGTTTTTTTTTAATGTAATTCAGCTAAAGTGTTTGCTTAGGTAGAGTGTTTTGGTGATTCATTATATCTATCTGCCTACTACTGCGGAACGGTTTGCTTGATGGTAAGTAAATTGTGCATGCCATTTTAACGGGAGACCTCCAAAGAGTCACAGCATTCAAATGTGCAACATTGCGGTAATGAAACGACCGAAAATGCATCCATAAACGTGCATAAAGAGCGACTCTTGCATCCAAACGACACGACGCGTGCTCGCTGAACCAAATTCAGGGCGACCGTGTCAAAGCGCAATATACGTATCTACATTCATACATCACCTTCTGCCCGAAACTGTGCATTAAAATAATGTGCAACGATAAATGTGCGGTGCATACGGATGCAGTTCTCGGAAATTTAATAAATTGCTACTAACGCATTGCATATCCCGTCTAGCGGAATGTATATTGCAGTTGCAGCTTGCTTTTTACTTGTCATGAACGACATTTGGACATAGGCATGCAGAGAATAAAGCGTAATGCGCTCGGGTCCAATGGCCTGCACCTAGGTCCGGACAGAAATTCAAAACAGAACACATAAAATAGCATATAATCACCATAAAATGAACATGGATTGAGTTTTTTCGAATGTGTGGCAGCGGTCATCTGGAGTATCGTATATAGCGATTAGAAAGAAAACTGATGTCGCCAATTTAGGAAAGACCTTTCTTCCCAGGTCTAGAAATTTATCATCTTACGTTCTAGAAAGAATGGCGATATTTATAAATACTTGACGAATTTCATTAAAAATAAAATGCTACTTCAATTTCCTGACTAATTTGAGCATTCTTCACGGGATAGTTTTTCTTTATTGACCCATTGTTCATATTTGATCGTAGAACAAATAATAATAATGGTAGTCAATGGTGACATTATGTAGGTGACGTGGGACATGTATTTTCTGGAAATTTTCCAAAAGCAATGAAAAGTAAAATAAAATATTGACACACGATCAACATTACATAATAAGTGCACCATGATGTCTGTCATTTGTAAATGACAAATCACTAATTATAAATCGTTTTTGAATTCTACATCAATCAATGTAGAGCATTCCTAAAACTATATATTAACATGTACAACTTTTCAATCATTTTTATGACGAGAGCTTCTTATGGTTGTATCACAGTAGAAGATCAGTCAGTGAAAATTGCTTGATAGCTTGACCACTTCCACAAACAAATAAATCATTAAAAAATTACACATTGTTTGGTACCTAGTTTGGAGTCACTACTGCGGAGGCAGGAAGGAAAGTTGGTCAGTGCTTAGATAAGAAATTAAATTACGAAGCAGATACTTAAAGAAAATAAAATTATTATTGGAACATTTGCTACACATTTTCTGTCTATCTTCTGTCTATTTTTATAAAGAAGAGTAACCTGTGACGGTTGGGTGGAAAAAGAGCGGGAGGGGTGGATTTGAGTTTCATACAAATGTACAGTTTTATTTCGATATTGATGAAATTTTGCACATTGGAACTTCGAAAGAGGAAGTTCAATGCCTAAGATTGATTCGAATATGCGTAATAAACTTCAGCTAGTTTCTTATGCTACGTTTAAACAGGACAAAATTTCCGCGAGCCGAGTTGTGAATTATGGGAAAGAAACGAAGCAACCGCAAACGTGGCGAAAGGCCGCTTGCGGTTGCTTTGTTTCTTTTCCGTGGCTCGGCTCACGGAAATTTTGTTCTGTTTATACGAATATGTTTATATATAAAAATAAAATAAAAGGGCATGACTCCTATAAACAGCGGGAGATATGAGGGTATTACAAATGCGAATTCAAAACGTGTTTCATTTCGTTGCGAGGGGATCGTGGGTTTGGCTCTTTTACGATTTGCGTTTCGAAAATCAATAAATAAAAATTCAAGTGTTGTCTCTCATTATAGAAGATTATAACAAAAACATTATTCAATTATAGAAACTAACCTACAATAATGTGAAGCGTTCGTTTCGTTACGCTACACGTGACTTAATAAAATGTATTGTAACGTAGAGTTAAATTGATGGAATCCAGTAAGCTGTTACGTGACAGAACGTGATTATCAAAGTACGTCGATTATATAATAATAATATCACGTTGAAGTTATAAGCAGTCCAGTTAACATTTTTTATTAGGTCATTGATTTTCACAATTTATTGTTAATATTTTACACGATAAAAAAACAAAGTAAAATGATTCTGGAAATTCGAACATTCAATTGAAGTGTAAGTGGCAATTAAGAATGCTTTTAAAACTGAATAGTGTGAACATCCGAGACAAAACACCTGACAGTAATCAAAAGGTCATCGGAGAAAAAACATCACATGTGAACATACTAAGAAAAAACATCACATGTGAACATACTAAGCAAAATCTAAAAATGTCCCATTCAGGCTTTAACTTTGAAAGATGTTTATTTAAACTTGGATGTGCATTTTTAGGTGAACGACCGTTTTGAACGATGTATCAAGGGAAACCTCATAATTAATATTATTTAATTCGACTGGGTGTACGATTCATCTGATGAACTGAAGAATTATCTCGAAGAACTTTGATTTATGTATATTCAGATTATTTTTGAGTAATCAAAACTGGAATACCTCATAACCACCAAATTGTAAACAAAGGCATGAAAACACTAGGCTTCGTATTAAGAACAACTAAAAACTTTAACTCCATACAAGCCATCAAACTGTTATACATATCTCTAGTTAGAAGCACAATTGAATACAACTCAGTAGTTTGGTCTCTCTCTTACAAAATACACATTAATAACATTGAGCGAATACAAAAATAATTCTGCGTTTTATAAATTTTAAATTAAATATCCCACTAGAAGACTTACAATATCATTTCTTATTAAATACTCTAAAACTACACACATTGGAAGAGAGGCGTAAAATAAACGACTTAACTTTTTTATTCAAGATTCTAAACTGTAAATTCGACTGTTGCGAACTTCTACAACTCATAAACTTACGAATACCTACAATAACAACACGACAAAATACACTATCCCACTGCAACACACATAAGCACAATTACATTGCGAACACCCCAATACAACGGTTTCACACTATGGGAAACCAATACTTAGGTGATGTCGATATATTTAATATTAACTTTGCGAATTTTGTGGTTTACGTAAAAGACTTATTTCAACACTATTCCTAAATGGAAGTTATATTTTTGTAAACCAGTCAAATCGCTGTATTTTTTAATTTGTGTTCATGTTATTTTTAATTGTGTTTCTTGCATGTATTATTTTTTAATGTAATTTTATTTTTATTATTTCTTTCTTATGTTTCAAAACTGTCATTAAAATTGTACCACCTACATGTAAAAGCCCTCTGGGCGTTAAATAAATAAATACATTGAATAAGTAAGAAAATGGAAAATATAAATGCTGGGTATGTACGATTCATCTGATGAACTGAAGAATTATCTCGAAGAACTTTGATTTATGTATCTTCAGATTATTTTGGAGTAATCAAAAGTAGAACACCTCAAATTGAATACGCAAATAATGGAAAATATAAATCCTTTATGCGACTTACGTATTTGGGTAAAGTCAGAGTGCGCATAGAAAACAACTTGTAATGTGAACTGGTAATACGTACGTATATTGCACAAGTTTAATACAATATGTATTGAACAACTTCCTGGCAAAAGGCTTGTCATTACAGATAACATAATCTAGCACGTGTTTTTGACGGTTTCGTGGAAAGTTGCGCAGTCGATATTCTGCGCAGTGGTTTTATAAATATAGTCGTGAAAGGTTGGTAATCTTGAAATTAACATAGAACCCGAGGCGAGTCCTTGGGGCATGCCACATGATGAACGCCGAAATGTACAGGCAGACAAATCAAGGTTTCACAGAAGAAACAAATAAATAAATCTATTGTCTTCTTCTTTCATAAGACGGAATGGAATGGCTGATGTTATAAATGATACAAATTAACTGGATTCGAAAGCCCCACTAATACACTCTATCTCTAGTTCTTCAACTCCTTATAAAAATATCTAACTGTATCTTATTGTACTGTGTATGTCTTAACAAATAAATAAATAAATAAATGACGGAAATTATTAAACCAAAAAGCCAATTTCGTCGGTTTACTGCCATAAGTCATTTAACTAACAAAATATTGACTCTCAGATAGTCGACTTTCAAGTTTCAACTTACTTTAAGGCGATGTCCTACGTAGTAATGCAAAATCATGTGTTTTTGGTTTGAAAATTTGGTCGCCTAGAAATGTTTCGGATGCTTTAATTAAATACTGCGAGTAGAATACATCTTGGCCTTTATGAAAATTATCGAGTATTTTTTAGGTAAGCCTTTTTATAAGCCCAGAAAAAAAATATGTATAAGGCCTATGAAAACTGCTTTAAAGTTCAAAATCTCCTAATTACGAACCCATTTTTGGTTATGATTTTATTATATAATGTGGCAAATTAAGTTATTTATAAAATGATCGAAAATAAATTGAATATTTGTGCCTGAACATCCACAATATAAAATTAAAGGCACTTTTTGGCCATGTTTTTTTCTTGCATAAATCAAAACAGGCGGATGGTGTTAAGCGGGAATTTAAACCTTATCGCCATCTACGTAAGGGTTGTTATTGATAGCGGCTCAATTTAGAATATTACACGACGTAGTGCATCGCCATAATCTGTTATATCCAAGCTAAACATAATAATAAAGTCGAATAATTAAACGCACTTTGATTCATCAACTACTTTTATGTGGAATCTTGCAATTAGTGACTTTTTGCAAACATCGTGTTACAACGAATTGTAATATTGTTTGTTACGAAGAGGTCCCAAAAACGTTTTAGCGATTTTTAGTTATAATTCCGCACATTATCTCACTTTCAAAAGTCATTAAAATATATTAGTGATTTTGTATTAGCAATTATTAGTATTATATGCGCTTAGTCACTATTAAAATAAGACGCTATGAACAACGCGTTATTCGACATCATTACTTATTTGCTGGATTTATCCTTTAGGATGGCAAAAAAGGTGATTGTACTTCTAAAACAGTTTTGAAATAAATGTCACTTAATGACTTCAGGCAGTGAACCGACGATTTTGGAATCTCTTTTTATCTATTTGCAAATGAATCCATTTTCAACCTGCTAGAAAAGTAACTTATAATAAAATTTATACAAAGAAGCAGAAAAGACCGAACAAATTTAAATACAATATATTTTTAAATTGAATACCCACGTTTTAGCTATATGCAGTGAATCGATCGTCGGGACCTAAAATACAGGCGATAAATAATATCTACTACAGGGGAAAAACGGTTCGAAGAATAACTGACTTTTTCCGAAAGCCAAATAATTGATTTTGCACAAAAACGGCACTATACAAATCATCCAAATATTATTACTAATACGTTCGTTCCAAAAAATCGGGGCAAAGGGAAAACAATAGAATTTAGGTATTTTCAATGACCTAATAATTTATCAATAAATTTGTGTGTTTTGGAAATATTACGATCTGTTTTCTCCTATGGAAGTTAGGTATACATGAAAATAAAATGCAAATATTGATACCTAGTATCCAAACCGTTTTTTCAGTACAGTAATGCTGATGGGCGCAGAATATTTTTTTTATTACGACGAAGTAGGTTTGTAATTGGACAAACTTTGGGTATAAAATAGAAACCATCAGTTAGAGATCTAAGAATAAATTTATGGTATTCTACCATCTGAGCGGTAATAAAAAAACTAAAATATTGGGTCCCAAAAGGAGAGTGTTTGAGTGATTCAACGTGTCCATTCAACTTTTTTATTATTAAACACCCTGTATTATAAACTGCTTTTGATAGCAGGAAACATTAAATTGAAAACGTGAAATTTATTGGAACCGTGATTCAATTCCGCAAAATTATTGCGCTGGCCTTATAAAATTTAAAAGCAATATTATACACAGTGAGCCAATGAAAACAGCACCAAGTTTACTGATCTATCAAAAATAATTGCATTTGAATTAATTAAATCTGTCCCAAAACATTTATTAATGGGATCGAGATTTGGGTGAGTTTTTGGAATTCATGAGAACATTTTTGCTGTGAAAATACAGTTTATTAGATAATATGTGAAAAATGTATTTATAATTAAACTTCAATATATTTACATAATCCTATGTGTATTTGGTATATAATATAATAACTTAATACTGGTGCCGTTACCCATATTCTAAAGTTATTTTATTTTTTAGTCATACGCGTTATAATGCAACATTGTAAAATGGTTGACAATATGTGGGTATTATATCGACAGCCTATGTAATGTTTTAAATAATGAGAAAAAAAATTCAGTCATACAGTCAACCTTTGTCAGCTGTTCGCAGTAGTCCACTGAAGTTGTATTTCGAGTGGTAGATAATATCAGTATAGCCCTGGTGTAAAGCCACCATACAAAATCAAAACGTTGATTAAAATGGCATTTGCTGTGTTTGATGACGAGATTTAAATTGCCAAATACTTCTTATGGTTCTCACCTGCATCTCGTTCCCTTTCGCAATCCCTTCAGCCTTACAGTATGCCCCAATAATTAGGGATGCCATAGTCCCCATCCATGGCTTCGAGCAGTTGCGACTGTGGTGCATTATTTTATTAGCATGAAAGACAACCTAACATATTTTCATCAATTTTTAATACCATTCCGAAATTCGAGATTGCGAGTTACGTGGTGTGATTTTTCCTGCCAAGTTCACAATAATAATTCGTTGGAACTTGTTTCCACAGAACAGACTGCGACCAACCTGCAAATCGTTAAATTAACATATCAAATGACTGTATTATATTTTGGCCCGCGACCGAATTTACATCGGAAATTAGATAATGTAGATTTTAAGTATCCTATTCACGTTAATATTTACAATAATATACACATCATCAGTTGGAATTTTTACACCATTTTATTAAAATCGTTTACTAACGGATTCGCAATACGAAGAACATATGAACTCCTTCTTCGCAATATTCTAGAATATAGCTCCATTTTTTGACCAATGACAGAATTCCAGAAAATAAAATTAATTTCTTGTATTAAATAAATTCTTAAAATAGTGTACAATATTTAAGCGAATGGAAGAAGAATTGAATATATGATTTGAGTCACGTCAAGAGTGTGGATGAACGTGGATGGAGCAATTAGTGTGTGCCTACAGTTTCATGACAAAATTGGGTGATATTCTGGTTAGTGAATTAATATTATACACACCAGCCCAACGATGACATAAGCCTTGCGGGAAACTATTTTCCTCATGGCCTCCAATGTGAAGTTAATGTAAAAAATAAACCGCCTTTTGGAGACCAGATCTGAATAAACATGTACTTCCCAACCTTCCTATATCTCATCTCATCTCCTTTCCTTTCCCCATTCCGCAAAACGATTCCGATTAGCAAACTATTCATTATTATGTTCAACGAACCGTTCCACTTTCGGTTGGTAAATTGGCATCTTTACAAGTTCATGCGTTGTATAGATGATTCACAGTCGTAGAGCAGTTTGTATCGATCAGATCGCAGATTCAAGGACGAAAGCAGTTAGGTAGGAAGAGTTGGAAATTGGCGCAATGCAGTACGTACTTACCCACGTACCTACGTATTACTGTAGAGCATGCCACACAGCTGACAGCGCTATTTCGCAACATGATTTAACGTCGTGTTTTTCGTGTTCGGACATTTCCGGGTACTGAGGAATCTATGAGGTACTATTTATTTCCAATGGTTTATAACTGAAATAAATCTTTACAGATTGATAGTGTGCAGTCGGCGGTGTGGCCATTTTAAAAGGGCATACCGCGCAAGAGTCCAAATTGCCCAGAGCCAGTGGGGCTATGGCATCACTAATTCAGTGAGACTGGGAGAGGGAGAGAAGAGGGGAAAGAAGAGAACTAAGAACAAAAGTGTTGAAGACGGCCCCACGGTTGAGTTTGGCTGACAAACCTCTGGTCTGGAGACCCAAAATACTTGAAAAACCCACGATTCATACCTGTGCAGAAACGGGCGGTCAATTTGATAGATTCTCCTACCTTAACGAACGGATTGCAATCTTTAGAGCACAGGCGTCGTGTGGGAATGCTGTCTTTATTCTACCGGTATTTCAATAAGACGCTCCGAGGGACTTGCAGCACTGATTCCTTCGGCAACGTTGCACAGTTGCGAAACATGCCAAACGCGCCCTCAACATTTGTACAGTTGACATTCCAAAAAATACACACGTGAGAACTGGTCGTTTGTACGACTCGTTCGTGAGTTCAACAGCTCTGAAATATTTGCCGACCTCTGGGTTTCCTTTCTCCTACAACATGGGTCTCTTCAAAACCCAGGTTCACTGCTTCCATTCCACAAAAATACCATCCACACAGCAAATCCAAAGATGACAAAGGCCCTGAGGGAAATTGTTTTCCTCGGGGCCTCTTGTGTGGAGTCAATGTAAAATGAATTCAAAAAATAAAGCGTGCGCTCGACGACTGCTGCGAGACAATGAAATATTTCACAACTTTACATACCTACATATTTACGTAAAATTTAAACTAGAATCCAGACCATTATTGTCAGTGCGGATAAAAATAATAATATTGCGATTAAATCCGCAATAAACGGTATTATCTATTATATTCACAGTAAATGGCATAAAATGAAAGAAACAATGGGCGGCCATTTTAGCGAAACTCTTTTGTTTATCGCTTCACTTGTCTGCCGCGGCCACTGAAGATTTAAACCGATAGACAAATGCTGAGGGCGTGTACGTGTGCCCAAAAGAAATTAAATTATTTGACCTTGCTTTCGTTTAAATTTATAAGTTTAAACCAGAAGCGTCAATGGGAAGGAGATGAAAATGAAGAGGACGGGGAATTCTAGTATTGTTCATACAGAAAATAAATAAAAAGTCAGTATAATTCCGTTATGGCGTCATTGGATATAAAAAATATACGGATATAACATCAACAAAATGCCAAGCTGAAGATATAAACCGATTGAAGTGCGCTGTATGGCTTAGAACACCCTAGAAGGGTGAAAGCAGGAAACAATCGGGGAAAAAGTGCGCAGTAGGCGTGTCCGTGTGCCCGAAGAAAGCTTAAATTTTCCTTACTTCCGCTGAAATTAGACAAATATTTTCAAAATCTACATTATTTATTAAAGAGATAATCATTGGCTTAACCGGGCCGAAAAGTCAAAAGGTATTGATGAAATCGTTTTTATTATTTTTTTATTGATACATTAAATTTATTGTTTTTTTTTTGAGGCCCCTATTATACTATTTTATGTGACAATTTTTTTATGTGAATAAAATGGACTGTGTAAAAAAATATATATCATTTTGAAACCAAATATGTAAATAGAATTAGATTGCCGCATACGAGAAAAACGGAATCAAACAACTGAAATGTATTTAAAAAGACTAAAACGTGAAAGCCATGATGAAATGCTTGAAAGACTGTAGAATGAATGTGTTTTTTATATGTTGTTATGCTTACTGTTAAAATATAATTTTGTGAAATGTAAACTTGCGCATATTAATTAGTTTATTATACACGTGAGTAATATAGGAACAGTCCCGTGTGGTGGTCTGTGGAGGTTTAAATTCATTTTTAAATCGAAATCCTTTGGTAACATCTTTCGTCTTCCAAAACAACGGGTTTGTCGCACAGTAGTTGAGGTAATACTCGAATAAAACACTTATATTACTTTTGTATTGACAAATTGCTTAAAAGTGGTTCAGATGAACCCGTAATAAGGGTGAGATAATGTAAGCTGCTGGGATTTATAATTTTTTTTACAAATAGAATGCAAGAATTGACACTTTCTTCGTAAAAGCATAGACAAAATGATACAAAGTCAAATTTGATACAAATAAAACTGAAGACAAAATGCGACAGTCTTGAAATTTTAAATAAAAGGGTCCATAGACGAAAATAAATCAAAATGAATTTAAAACAAATGACAGGTAAGAAATGAAGTTGGATATTGTAAATAGGACGACACAACTCTCAACAATATGAACAATCTAAATAAATTATTTATTTAATTTTAAATGTAAGGTGGCGACATCAGCTTTCTTTCAAATCGGTATAGATCACGCTTCTAGGTTTTACCTGTTCAGTGTCCGCAGCGGACCGACAGAGATGTTCCCCGTAGGATAAGGCAGTGACGGTAATTAGCCGAGGTAGAATAAACACCGAACACAGCTAAAGTAGGATTAAAACTGATAACACCAAAATTCTAGACATCAAATTACTGTACAAAGACCATTTAGCAATCTGATTACGTTTAATTAAGATAATTTATTTATACAAGAATTATTATTATACGATGGAAATTATTTATAAACTTTTAACAAAGATATTGTAAATGATAAAAATATATCTATCTGAGGTCTTAAGGTTGAAGCGATAGCTCAGTGGTTAGAATAGTCCAATTATTCTAATCACTGGGTACTGAAAACCGGCATTATAAATAAAAATATTTCATATGCTATATGAACAACGGCAAGTGGCTTAGCAACGCTTGGAAAGTACTTGTACACCGAGAGCAGTCGTTTTCCGTCATGCTTTAGAATTATTATTATTACGTATTATTTGCATCATAGTGCCAATAAAGAAAAAAAGTAGGATAGGCAGAATGAAAAGAAGTGATCCTTGGTTCAAACGTAATGATAATTGAGTAAGCCCCGTTTTTGTGAAAAATCACATATCCTTGATGTATTTTCAGTTTTAATACAGATTGGAAAAGGAATATCTCGCCGGTATGTAAGGTTGGTAATTCTTATTTAATTTGGAATAAATTATTGAATTTGATACTCTATTCTGGTATTAAATTACTTGAAAAATATTTTACAGAAATAACAGAATGATAATTATTATTGAAAGGATATTTTTTTTACTATTTCAGAATTACATTACGTTCAAAGCAAAAAAAAATCAGATGATTAAATTACCACGAATGTAACAACAAAGAGTTTTATTACAATTGGTTCAGAATTCGGGTAGGGTTTTAGGCGTAATTTATTAATAAAATAAATAAAGTGAAAACATTGATATTTCTTTAGAACAGTGACCCTGACCCGCAAGTGGATGAAAGAGTAGAAAACATCCCGTGAGATGGCTGGACAGTTAATAATATAGTTGTGTTTTCTCCCTCCTACAACCGGATCTCTTCAAGATTCAAAAACTAACTTCCTTCCTTTCTTATAAAATAAAAACGTACCACACACAGCATTCCCAAAGATGACAGAAGCCTGAGTAGAATTGATATAATAATACTGGTAATAATAGCATTTAAAGTCAGAACAGTAGTTTTTACTAACGGCTGGAAATTAGATATATCGATACAATAGACGAGTAAAATCTTGAGATCCTTGCATTATTACGCTGCGTATACATTTGTGAACCGAACAAAGCAAACCCCAAGTGGCGTTTGTTTGGCTCCTTTCCCATAAGTCGTGGTTCAGCTCGGTAGTTCGGCTCACATGTGCATATGTAGCAAGAAATTATAGTAAACCACCAACACAAAAAAAAACGTATTTGGCTACGTACAGATTTAGCTTACAAGTGAACCAACTTACTAAATGCTGAACAAACACGCTCCCTTCAAAGCAACACAATTTACTTCAATCCATTGAATATAGAATTTAGTCATCGCTTCAGTCTATCGTCGCTTGTATTATTTTTTAACATGTCAGTGAGAAAAATTTCGTTTAGTGTACCAGCTTTGTTTGGAAGGTTGTTCGCTGTCTAGGAAGGACCGAGACGACCTGAAGAGAGGTCATGGGAACACAGTGCGACCTTACCAGCCAAAGGTCACAGCCGGCATTAATTCACAGTGCGGTGCAGCGGACGGGGGAGGTCTTAACTTTTAACCCTGGGAGGTGTGTAAAGCAAGCGGGAGGTCTGGTGGGAATAACAAATTAAGTTTGAAAGTACCTATCTGATAAAATTAATACGCCAGTGCACTAAGCACAATTATATCACCGACACGCAGTATTACCGCGTGGTTTTAGGAACCTTTTTCCAGAATCGGAAGCATGTTGCGATCATGCTTTTGTGATATTTATTTATTTTTATTTAAGTACATAAAACAGGCATTGTGTCCAAAATTTTACATGCGTGGATGTTTAAATACCATAATAATAACAAAAATAGTAACAAAATGAATAAGCTCAATATGCAGAAGTAAATAACAAATAAGAATGGGTAAAAGGTAAATACAAATTTGTTCATAAACGATTTGTTATTGTCACACCTGTACTGGTGATATGATTAGACCACTCTAAAAAACGTTAAAATCAATACATGTCTAACCTTAATTATCTTTAAAATTGAGAGTGATATAGGAACTGCATGGTTTGAGGTCATTTTTCCAGAATTGGAAACATGTAAAATGATGCCATTGTGAGATGAATAGAAGAGTACATTATTTATTTTGATTTTTTTATATTAATTATAAACGCCCTGATTTATTGCATAATACAGTGACAACAGGAGTTTGTTAATGTTTAAATAATAACAGCAAAAAACTTTAAAAATGAACATAATATAAGAAAAGAGGAAAAAACACAGTTTTTAAAGTGCAGATGGCCTGAAATAATGTAAAATAATAGTACAAGTTAATAATACGTAATTTACAAGTGAATAAAGTAATTTTAAAAAAGAAGAATATGATATGATAATTATATATGATTTGGGATTTTCACGACCAAAAGTATAATAATGATTTATTTTTGTGGTATTATGCCGTGTTGCGCTACTTCCTTTAGCCAACGTTTCGGACAGCATTACAGTGTCCATAATCGGGGCAGATGATAGCATAATGATAAAACAAAAATGATATAATAACATAAATGATATAACAAAGAGAGCTATAAAAATGCTTGGTTTCATATGCAGAACGGCGAGTGATTTCAAGTCACTTGAATGTTTGAAAACATTGTACACTTCTTTAGTAAGAAGCCAGGTAGAGTATAATTCGCCTATTTGGTCCCCATTCTATAAAACGCATTCTGACAATATTGAAAGGGTACAGCACAAATTGATAGATTATTGTAGATTCCGTATTAGTTATAAAACGAAATCTTTTCAATCATTTTACTGAGATGTATGAATTCACAACTCCGTAGTGAATACACTTTTGTTTTTATATGTATATGTTCCTTAATACATATTTAGCTTTCCGTAATCCACACTATTAATTTGAATTTACCTTAATTTAATCAAAAATCATAATTTATTGTAAACTATGTAACACAACTCTGTTACTTGTTAACTACTTTTGTAAAAGTCCATTAGGTCGTAAATAAATAAATAATACCCTCGCAATACCCAGATGGAATTCACACGACATAATACCCCAAAAATAAAAGACTACAGAAGTACATAAAAACTTAAAATTGAAGCATCTAACCTTACTCTTTACTTTTCTTCTTTCCCAATAATTTGGAGAGACATAGGTAGTCCTACTGGCTACGAGAGATGAGACTCATATAGGGATTATCTGTAGACAATCTAAAGGATACCTTTAAGGTTAAACACGAACTACAACGTAATGCCAACGTCGTACATAATTCCAATTTCGGTATAAATGAGAATTAAATTTATATATAAAATGTTGTTTCTGAATTTCTTGAATGAGCAAACCAAAGAATATATTATAAACGATAATGTGATCTAAGCCAAGATAACCTAATAAACTGTTGTTTATCTTCATTAATTTGAAATGGCGTATTTGCTGTGAAATTCCATTGCAATATTATCTCAGGTGACGCGATTTTATAAAGAAAATAACGTGATATGAGATTTCATCCTACAATGATTCAAGTCGTGAAAATATTATTTTATTTATAACTTTCAAAGATAAAATACAAACTACTTTTGTGTTAAACTGAGCTATGGCAGGGGTATGGAAAAAACATTTAAACTAAGAACACAACATCCTCTGGTCTCTGGATATGAAAACTAACCCGTTCAATCTCCTTTGAAAAGTGAATTAAATATCTTCGTATTCTGAATTGAGGCAAAATAATGTTAATAAGTTTGGATAACGATATTGGTATTTACATGAATGAATAAGCTTTCAAATTGTTTAGAAGCTTGTAAAAATGTATGGATTTTCAAGATAAAATATGGTATTTGAAAGATAAAACACACTGAATGAGAAAAAAAATATTCACATCCGATTTCTAATTTTATTTCCACAACGCATTGGATATTTGTGGTGATTCATCACTACATCCAGTTCTTAGTAGCAATAGGTTAAATGAGTATAGTGATTTAAATCCAAAGTTAATTGAGGTAGGGTTTGATTAATGAACAAACATTATATCATAGTTAATCATAAAGGAGGCTAATTTCGTTTTGTCCAGGATGTGGTTCATTTATTTTCAAGATGATTACGATTTTGATAATTAGACTTTTTGCCATTATATTCTGTTAATATTTTCTATAAAAAATACACTCATATTTGGGGGGATAATTACTTTTTATCATTTTTGAAATCTAAAATACTAAATTTGAAATTTAATTTCAATTTGAAAGTTAGTTCGATTAGTTTTATAATTAAAAGATTCAATTTTATTTCGACATGGATACTTTTCCAGCTAATCCCAAACTCTATAGTTTCTCATGCTAATCAAAATCCATTTATTTCAAGTCTGTAATATGCTGTATGCGAGCAATGCATCTATTAGAGTAATGTGATCGCATTAACATTCACTGCTACAGGTAGTATATAACACAACATTTATTTTAAATGTCTAAATTTCAATTTTATTTTGATTTGTGCAAGAAAAAACAAAGCCAAAACGTGTGTTTTATTTTATTTTGCTAAGTTCAGGAACAAATATTTAAATGTTTTACGATGCCTTATTTTACAAACGATAATGGGTTTGTAGGTAGGAAATTCGAACTTTGAAACAATTTTTATAGACCAAATACTTTATTTTTTTCTGGGCTTATTAAAAAAATGTTCGATTATTTCAAAGGCAATTGAAGCATCTAAAATATTTCTAACCGATTAAATTTTTTAAACAAAAATACATGATTTTGCATTAAACTACGTAGTGCTTTCACATTAAAGTTCCAGTTCAAGGTCAACATTTCACGTCCTTTGACAGATTCGGGGGATGTTTTTGCTTGTTAGTTTGGATGTGACGTTCCGTTTCAAACTCAATATACACAGCACAAATGAATTATAACCCAAACTAAGAACCTAATAACCTATTTTGCGTTTGTTTTTCCATCTCCCCGAAGTAAATAGTGTTTTCTTGTAGTAATTAAATTGAAACAAAATGTTATTTCAATAATTTGTGCATATAAAGTTTCAAGTGGAATTCTATAATTTTACCAATAAATGTGTCACAATTCTGAAAAAGACAGGCGCCAGACCATTATCAAACAACATTCGCCGTAAGTAACAGTCATAATGTTTGTAATACGAGTGAATAAATAATATAACAACAATAATTTTTCCGATAAAATCACCGTTCAATTTACCTGCATACACAGGGTGTCAAGGGACGTACTTATATATTATATTATACAGGGTGTTAAGGGACGTAGGTACTTGACTTACCTTAAAATCACTGATTCCCGACATTATTTGGAGTAAAAAAATTAAATTATTTACTCGTAGATGAAATATATCTCCGGTGAAATTTTTTAATGTTTTTTACAGCTAAAACATAAAAAATAAATACGAATTGGTCAGCTAGGGTCGATATGAGGGGTTTTGTAGTTACTCGGATGAATAATAAGTTACGACACGTGGAAGATTTTTTTAAAATTGTTTTTATAAAAAAAAAATATACTCGTATGGTCACGAGAGACCAAAATTTCATTATAATTTTTTAATAATTAATTATTACGTACTTATAACTTTTAATAATATCAGGAACCATTGATTTAGGGTAAGTCAAGTGCGTCTCTTAACACCCTTTATAAAATAATATAATATCGGTTGGCAACAATGTATTATAAAACGGTGAATGCTCCAAGATAACTTTTATACAAACATTATTTCTAATGTTTACTGTAATCTCTAGCAATCTATCTATAAATTAATTATCAACTTATGCTACTGATAAGATCCGAGTAAAGGATAGGGAGAATGTATGTGTGAAGGTGATAGATATAAGTAGGTTCGCGGAGTCATTGGTCCAATCACTAGACACGATTGATTTAAATTATCTACTCGATAATACCTTACCACGTGATAGCGTATTAGAGCGCCAAACGACAGGAGCCAGCGGGATTATGACATACCTAATATACGGGGAATAAACTGTGATGTATGTAAAACTGTAAACTGTAATAAGTTGGGTATTCAAGCGATAGATGGCACTAGTCAGAAAGCTTACTCCAGAGTCCGACAGATGTCGCTAGAGTGTAGCAATTGCCTGTGGGGTATCATTGTCAGACTTCAAGCTTCTAGAAACAGAGAATTACCAACCCTCGGGTAATGAACAGTGTATCTAAATTCAGACTTATTTATTGTAACGTAAATACACGCAATTATTGTAAAGAACCTTTTACTTTATCAAGAGTTCCCAACACACTAAATCTGCAAGTAAAGGCAGAGATATAACACAAACACAAAGTAATAGTCAAAACACTAACACATGAATAATTTCCATTTCAGGCAATGTTTCGATTTAAGATTCACCAGTGCAATCTGAAAATATTTTCAAATAATTAAAAAAAAAAAAAAAAAATACAGTCGCTTTCCGCGTCTCTCTATTTGTGCGCTTAGTTCTTCTAAACTTCGCAACGGATTTTGATAGGGTTTTCACTATCATTTAGATCAATTCTTCCGAAAGGTTTATATGTATAATACATGCTTATTATATTTATAGAAAGTAGAGAAAAGTCGATGTCTTGTAATCAAGTCGTAAAAATAAATTTTCGGGCACTACCTTGCTAACGCTGCTAAACCTCATAAGATACATCGAAATAATGTACTATGGAATTTTGTATATCTTAAAAAGGCCTAGGGTATACGTCAGCGTAATATAAATAAGGTTACATTTTACAAAATTATATTTAAGGTCTTTATTGGTCATGGATACCTTATAAAAAAAGAGGAACTCTTTGTGCCTTATTATTACTTTGGTTGTATATTCAGAAATGAAACGTTGCATTAAATTGCTTTCGCCGTGTTTGGTGACCAGGTGCCTTACAGATGGTTGGGATTCTTGTACCGTTTCAAATAAATAAAAAAATATATAATACGTTATGAATAAAATAGTTCTTTTTTATTTTTTAAATTGTTTAATTTTTTTATTTGTTTTGGTTGGTTGATAATCCAGAACAATACACAAGGGATATTACTTTAGTTATTTATGGTATATTTAACGCTCTATTTAATACTTCTAGCTTTCTAAGAATTTCATCAAACATCCAATATGAAGCAGCGTTTAGATTTGTAGTTACTCTCAGTATAACCCTTTTGCTTGAAATGGTTTTAGCTGTGTTTAATGACAAAATCTGAATATCCAGGTACTTTCTAATCTTCCTCTCTCTCTCTTATCTCCTTCCTATATATTCTCCTTATCGAGGTTGCCATAGTCCCCTGTGGAGTGTGTTCACAAAACCAAATACAAAACTTACGAGAATTATTTATCGCCTTTTCACAGTTTATAAGCTCAAAATTTAACAGTGTGCACAATTCAAGTTAGCCTACTTTTTCTACAAGAAAATATTTATATGTACTATTACAGATGTCCTTACGCGGTAGGCAGAGAAAATAGAGAGACAGAGAACACAATCCTGATATAAAAAACATGCGTTACCGTCGGCACTCAACGAATCCGATTTTCAATTTATCGAGACATTGTCATAATTAATTTTACACGAAAACGACCTCCGTTGTCGAGGGATACACAGAATATTATTAAATATTATGATAACACTTAAATATTATTTGATTAATTTGTGGTTAATTCACAATTATTTATTCATTTAAAATAATATACAAATATTAGCAGCACGTTTCAGAATGGAAGATACTCTCAGTATCGCCTTAGTGTGAGACACCATTCAGATTTGAAACGTTGCTTGAAATGGCTTTAGCCGTGTTTAGTGACCATTTCCGAATAACCAGGTACTATCCTCTTTCCCATCTCCTTCACCTCCCTATTACCTTCAACCTCACAATAGGTATACCTCAATTATAAAAAAAATTACAATATTAGCAACTATTCGAAGTCGGTGGGACTGTGGCACCCCCAATTGGGCTTTGTTATGAGGCTGAAGAGAGTGGGGGGAATGAAGGAGACGAGGATGAGGAAGGTTGGGAAGTACCTGGCTATTTAGATCTAGTCACCAAACACGAATAAAGCCATCTCGAGCAACTTTTTGATTCCGAATGGTAGTTATTCACCAGGACAATCAATGACTGAACATTGCATTGGAAAGAGAATTAATGGCAACGAAGCATTTATCAATTTACGTGTAATGCACATTTTCTTAGAAATTTTAACATCGGAAATACCTATTACGAGTCGGTTTCAACATTAAATAAAAAATTTAAAAAGGGATAAATTATGTACACTAGTAAATTCAGTAACCGGAAATGGAATTATTTAATAAAATCGATTGCTCACTTGGCGGCCGTTAATGATGTGAAAGCTTTAGGGAGACTTTTTTCTTCTGGCGTTAGTAAGATTAAATTGTTAATTTTAATTTTAGTTGTAAGTTGCCAAATATGTAAATACTCGTGTATATGTCGTTAAGATAGTAGTTATAGGCCTTAGTCGTAAGTCACTAGATATAAGTCTTAGAGATAAGTCAGTAGTTCTAGTATTAAATATTTAAGAAATATATTTGTACAGCGCCCTTGAGGTGATTTCTCACGAAAACGGCGCTATATAAATTAGCCAAATATTATTATTATTATTCTCTTATTTAACCCAAATCGTGAACCAAAGAACATAAAATGGGTTCTTAGTTTTGATTAAAAAGTAAATTTAACAAACCAGCCTAAAAAAACTATTTAAGTATTAACCGTGTCCCAAAAAAACACAAAAAAATATGTTTTCAAAACATAAACTACGTTTTATAACATATATATCGAATTGATTTCAACTTATATCGAATCAATATTGAATGGAGACAACTATTTAGGTCTGGGGTTTAAGTAAAGATGCACAAAATAGGTTTTTAGGGTTTAGTTTGGGTTATTTTAATAATTTGTGGGTATTTCCTAACCTTCAAACCTAACTTACTATTTCTTGTAGTAATTAAGTTGAAACCATGTGCTGTTTATATTTTTGGCGTATTTAAGTGTGCAGGGAAATTCGATTAGATTAATAATATCTGTTGTCTGCTTAAATCGGATTCAAAATATCCATATGGATTCAAATAAAATATATATTCAAATTGTACTTTCATTTAGAGTACATTATAACTTATTTTCATACTCTAAATAGAAATAGGTACCTATATTATGCATGTTCACCTACCGGCAACAATCGAATCAATACAAAAAAATAATTAAAGAAATCCGTACACATTTCATTAATATTTACATAAGCAAAAATTCACATTCAAATATCTGTCAATTTATCACAAATATTTCGAGAAAAATGATTAATTATTGATGAAAGTACCTAACGGGTTAGGAAGAAAGTTTATTGGAGTTTTACCTTATTAATGTGCCCTGTGGCTGGCTAGCTATGTCTGATTTTTGATTGAAATATCTCATGTTATGACTTTCCCATGGTCAAACACACAAGGAACACATACACACACATTATGGCACTTTAAAAACTTGGAAAGAAACTTTATTTAATCATTTATCACCGTTACAACGAAGAAATGAAACTATTGTAAAAGCGTAGATTTCATTTCAGAAATTACTTAAATTAAACGCACTTTCACACAATTGCACTAGAAAGGATCAATATAAGATTTATATATTAACTTTTCACAATTTTTAACAAACTTTTCATGCATTTGTTTTGTAGAAATTTTGGAACCGGATTCGTTGTAGCCCGCGGGTTACGATGGAAGGGAACACGTTGCAGACACTTTTAAAGCAACTTCCGAATATCGGCCGGCACTCAAACTAAGTTAAAACAACAAACACACTTATTGAAATAATTAAAGTATAAAATCAGCGATAAACAACGGGTACGAGACTGTTATTGGTATATAGAATAGTGTATAGCAGGCAGTACGCACACATCGAGCCGATGGTGTATAGAAACTGCACACGGTTGCCGTACCTCGGTATAGAGGGGCGCTGTAGCTACGCACGCGGCCGCCAGAGCCCGTCCCGCCAATTTCAAAAACAACAGCTGGCAACGTCGTCGCGGGGTGGAGGTACGGAACGGGGGCGAGCGGTGCGGCGGCCGGCAACGCTGCCACGCGGCAAGCGGTGGCGGCAACAGCGCGCAGCCAGTGGCACGGCGGCCGTGCCAGGAGAGGGGCGCGTATCGCGCTGTGCGTCTCGCATTGCATGTTTTCCGAAACGCAGCCGCAGCGTGATTTACATCGCGGATAACTACCACTTTTAATTATTCCTGTCGAGAAATGCACTACGCCATACGAACAAAACTATGAATATGATTTTATGCACACCTACTACGCAACAATTTTATGAAATATTTCAGAAACAAGCAATAAAAATCCGAAAGTAGTATTTCAGATTTCTCCGCAGGAGTAACTACCTATCTAGAAGGAACGATGTGAGAAACGAAATCTTATCTGTTCTAGTACAAATTCCTAGCTTTATCCATATTTTTTTATATATGTTTTCTATAAAGACGACCTAAATCTGAGTACGCGTATTTTTCACTCGATCGTGCCATGTCTTGTCAGTATAAGAACACCGGCATTGTCACAGTTCCGCGTGAATGAAATACCATTCACATCTGTCACACTTTTAGCTTCATCCACATTTATATATCTTCTAAAACTTAACGAATATTGACATAACCTTACGTAGATTATAGATTCCCGCCACTGAGAGCTCCGTTGTAAATTATAAGAAAAACAATGTTATTACAACACAAATAACTGTTTAATTCATCTAAGGAGAAAAACTACATTTATAATCAGTGATAAGTCAAGTAATAACAGAATAATAGGTAGGAATATTTAATTCAGAAAACATGGCAATAGTCGGTATAACAGAAGATGAGAATGTATAAAAATTTAAAAAAATACGAGTGAGATGATGTATAAGTGTGAATGAAGGAAAGGTGTCGAAATGGAGCTGTGTGCACGGAGAAAAACGAGTACGGATTTTTTATCGAGATAATGTTAAAAATGTGACTGCGTGATCATTTCCCAAGAAAATATTAGTCATTCAGAATATATATGAACACATATTCACGCAGATACCCTTGTACGAATAAATATAATGGACAAGATACGAAACTAAATTTATTCTGAAGAACATGTTCCGACTTCCTCATCATAACATATTTGTGCTTTGCTGATAGTTTGTTATGAAATTTCGTCAAATCATTCGCTGTAGGACTCCAGTACCATTTTTAACAGGAAAACGAATAATTTGACCAGATTTTTAATAAATTAACAATATTTCATATCAGTAAATTTTCTCCGTGGGGCAGTCCATCGTATTTGCCTAACCATGTGGGAAACGGCGTGATATTTAATCACGAAAGATGGACAATGCCTGCAGAGGGCGAAACAGCTGTCAAAGCGTAAAAATGAAAAGACAGCTGAGCTGCAGGAGATTTAAAGGGGTGGGAAAAGTACCTAGCGATTCAAACTTGTCTCTTATTCGCGGTTGTCTATTGTCAAGTCTGCCAGGTCATGTCTAGAATCTGCATTATAATACCATTCACCCAAAACGACTCCACTGGAACTGGAGTTACTGCCGATGACAGCTATATTCATAACTCCTATTATTTATTAGAATAACCCAGACTAAACTACACATAAATTATGGAGAAAGGTTAGAAATAAATTCAAGAAGAATTTTTGAATCCGTCTTTATATTGTGACGCCCCCGAGCGCCGATCTGTGGTACCTAATCATTGAAAATCGGTGAAGGCTTCATGAAATTCGTACAATTTATAATTTTAAAGTCTACGCAACTATTTAAATTTCGCATTGTTACTTATTTCTGTCGTGAGCTGTGGAGCTTCGAAATAAACACAATATTATTGTTTGTTACAATTTTTTTTAATAAATTATATGATGCTGAAATTCGAGCGAAACTGGGTTACAACTTAGAATTATTGCATGAATTAATTATTATTGAGATGCAGCCAAAAACTGTGATACAAATAATGTACAACTCGGAAGAAAACGGGTAGTAATTTTTAGTATGTACCTACTACCTACGTAATTATATTAAGAATTGCAAGATGGAAGGAAAAGGAAATTTCAACAATCACTTTTCCTCTTCTAGAATATTTATCTAAGATTAATGAAAACCTACACGGTTATAATACTACATTATTAAACCACAAAAATCAAAAATAATCATCGGAGGCAGCCAAAAATCGTGAATCGTGATTCAAATAAAGTACAATAGTACCTACGTACGCCTACACACCGTAACCATGGCAACGCGGCATTGTCAGCCGGCGGGCGCAACGAGGGAGCGGAGAAGGGGCCGGTGAAGGTCGATCGCGAACAATTTTATTTCAGATCTTCTCAGTTCACAATGGAACAACACCTAGTTCCTACGGCCATTAGGTGCGAGACGACGGGGGGCGGGCGAAACCTGACCACAGATGGTGCGATATTCGCAGATTTTGGGAAGGATTATAAATTCGGTGACGTTATAACAGTGTAATGTTTGTATCCGATGACGCCATAGCGGAGATACACTGCATTCGGTGTTAATTCAAATACATTTTATACAATTATATTATCAGGAACAACAAACAAAGTTGCTTGAAATGGCTTCAGCCTAACCAGGGAGCTTTCTCTGTATCTTTCGGGTTAAAAAACTGGTTTAACTTTTCCTTGTTGGTGCTGTCAACTGAGAAAACATCATATCTCATTACTAAAATATCTCTCTAAATATACTAAACACAGAATTCATATTTTGGGTACTCCTCCGCAATACACTTATGTATTGCATGAAATAATTTCAATATATAAATATTAACCGAGTGTATAGCATCGAAACCTTAATGTTATAAACTGAGCCTGCTCTCAACGCAGGAGTTCCAAGTGAGGCAGGCACAACGGTGACCGGGTATCTCATCAAAATGACAATTAAACACACCTACAAAAAGTGGTATAAAGTCATGAAAAGTGATGAAACAAAAACATAGGTTACATAAGTAACTACAGGGTTTTCCAATAAGAGGTGTTATTTTGATATTCAATCGTAAAAGATCAATGGTTTCGTTGCTTGTGTGGCACGTAGCGCCGTCTTGTTGAAAGTAAACGTTGTCCAGATCAATACCATCCAATTCCGGCCATAAAAAAATCATTAATCATCTCTCGATAGCGCAATCCATTCACCGTAACTGTTGCTCCAGCTTCATTTTCTAAAAAGTAGGGTCCAATGACTCCGCCGGACCATAAACCGCACCAAACAATCACACGTTAAGGATAGAGAGGATTTTCAACAATAACTCTTGGGTTTTCTGAGCCCCAGATGTGGCAATTTTGCTTGTTGACGAAGCCACCGAGGTGGAAATGGGCCCCATCACTCAAGATGATTTGCATTTGATTCACTCAAGTGAATTTTAATAATTTCATTTGTATTAATGGCGTAGTTTCTACTTGTCAAATGTCTAAAAATGACAGCTTCAAAAGTAACATCTACCGAAATAGCGGGCTATTCAAAATAACACCTCTTATTGGAAAACCCTGTATTAAACCTACTTTTTGTTTCATCACTTTTAATGACTCTATATCACTTTTTAAAGGTGTTAAATTTTAATTTTGATGAAATATCATGGAACCGAAATGGCAAAGTAGTTGCACTCTCTACCAACGCGATCATAACTGCAGTGCTTAGTGCATTTGGGTCCGTTGCACTAGTTGGTTGAACGGTCTCTCCGGGATCCGGGTCGGAGCCTGTGCTCCCCGGGCGAGTTGCCTCCGCTGTCGGCGCGGCGCGTCCGGTTATCACAGATGGGAGTGGCCGTGGCAATTATTATTACTAGCATCACATTACGGTGTACTCACTACGCATGCATTACTACGACCCGGTAAATCAGTTGGCCCATACGACATTCCTCGCTCAAATCTAAGCGGGCTAAATCTGCCGCTCAATTCTTGATGTGTCGCAAAATAGTTCCTTTTGTAGACGTCGAGGTGTTAACAATGACATATCATGTCAAATTTGACATTTACGTAAATAATTGCATACTTTCATCACACCGAAAATTATGTAAATTGCCTAATTTTATCAGTAGGAATGATGAGGAATGTCGATGATATTAATTGATAATCAAAATATATGTATCTACTTATTTTATTAGTATTTTTATATTACCTACGCACAGGCCATACACAAAATGTATGTTACAAATTAACATACATTTTATACGTATGTTAATTTGTATTTAAATATTGCCAGCACTAGAAATCAAAAAATCCATATGGAATAACTGTAGTTTATTAAAAAATAAAATAAATTTATCTTTTATTCCTATTCTGGACATATTTCCAATAAACCGTTCTGTTCTTCTCAGAAATCCCTTAATTCCCTTCCCATTTGCTCACCTCCCACTAAACACCTAGAAATATGTATATCTTATAAGTTAGTTTTAATATTCTCCTGATGAAGGAAGGGTACTTATGAAATCGGTTGAGTGTAATTAAAATAAAGTGGTAAAAATCAAATTTATATGTTTCAATTGTAAATTTCTTTTTTAAAAAGGCAATTTTTTTTTTTAAATTATAAAGATTTTTTAGCAATTTATAAACGAAAATGTCCCACATCTGGGACTTGAACACAGGTCCTTCGCATTGCCGGGCGCTGCTCACCAACTACGCTAATGGAGCCCTATTTCCTTCGGTTATATTTAGCTATATTATACTTCGAATAAGAACTACCAACACTATCTTCTCAACGCACATTTTTATCGGCTGCTATCCTCATGGATGATCGCAAGATTCAACTCGAGCTAAATGCAATCAACATAATAGTGTCTTGGGGAAAAAAATCCTATTTTAATTTTAATGTGCGACTTATTGACTTGTTTGCAAGTCAGGATGAATATTTTTTTGTGGAATTTAACCTCAAATATTTATAATAGAATTTTTAAACGAAACGAAAAATCAGAAAAAGATACAGTAACATCTGGGACTTCGCCTTGCCAGGGAAGTGCTCTACCATTAATATTTTTTTTATAAATACTTTCAGCTTCACAAATGCTACAATTATAATATCCGTGATTTTGTCCACGGGTATGCACTAGTGTAATGTGATATTCCATACGTGCCAGAGAACGGGAAGCGAGGAAGAGTTATTGCCTGGCCAACATAAACTGGAAGACATTACTGCAGGCTGCAATGTTCGGACACTAAAGACAAATGTGCAACAGAGCGCGGTGCATTAAAAAAAACGTTACCGGACAGCAAAGTGCACATAAGATTTTTTACTCCAAATATGCTAAGGAATAGCTGGTTAAAGTTTGTCGGGTACGTGCCGATACACCATGTATTTATAATTTCTCTAAATCAAAACCAAAATTCCTCTGAAATCATAGGATTTGTAAGTAGGTACGTATTTTTTTTTACATTCTCATACTCAGTGTCATCAATGTTATCTTTTGGGATGCTGAGTGCAGGGTCTTGGCGAACCACTTGGGGTGATCTATGCCAGAGGTGTTGATTATCCAATAAATGGTTCCCGGGGCGGCGGTACCCAAACCCGCCTCCCAAATACCGACTTAATTAATACATCGTCATTTCATATAAAAAATAACTTTACTGAACCATTATCCCATCGTGTGCCAATTCTATTTTCTTAACTAATTTTTTAGCAAAATTATATTTTTGTAAACTGTACCGTCTTACCACGGTGACCGGATAAATCATCAAAATGATAATTCATCACATCTTTAAAAAGTTATATAAAGTCATGGAAAGTGATGAAACAAAAACTTTATTAACTGGGTTAAGTAGGTTAGGTTAGGTTAAAAAAACTTCTTTTCATCGTTTTTAATGACTTTATATCACTTTTTAAAAGTGTGTTGAATAGTCACTGTGCATGGAACCCTTACCAGATAACGTGTTCATATATTTTTTTTATAAAACAGTAAATAATCTACTGTAAGTATTTTGGCCCATAAAATTGACATAAACCAAAGGTTGTAAGACACTCCGCAGAAAAGTTCCACACTGAACTGCGCTGCAGACTGTTACCTTATTATAGAGAAATTAATTTTCTGCGCAGGGTCTTGCAGAGAAATGATTTGTTTGATCGTGTCTATCGGCTACCGCGGCGCACGACATTTTACAACGGCCACCATCTTGAACCGGAACCGCGATACGTAACAAACAAATTTACAGACAAATCAAATGCCGATGGTCGAGTTAAAATTATCGATTATCTATCCAAGAAATAATTTCGATATTTGAAAATGTTTAATTAATTTCACCAGAAGAAAGAAAAAATTAACTTACTTCAGCCACAGGGGCACACGGACACCCCACAACGCACTTCTATGAGTTTATTTGTTCAGTGAGTTCAAGGGACGCGATTATTATGACGGGCTATTAAAAAGAGCGATCAGTTTTATTGGTTCTATCGTCTAGCTCGAAAGCGCGCAATTATTGTTGGATCATTCTTATAACTTACGTTACTGAATAGCTCTTATATATTTTTTTACAATAGCCTTACTAAATCAATTTATCCTTGAAAAATAATGTATTATGCAACACCCTGTAATAAAAAAAAACATGTTAAAAAAAAAAACATCAAAAATACTAATTTCAGTCGAAGGTCCGTCTTGCATAACTCTAGTTCAATGAACTCGGATTTGCTTTGAATTCTTTCAAAGTTTCTTTTTAAAAATTGTAACTGTAACATTTTGAACAGAAAATTATTTAAACTGTCATTTACAAAATTGGAACTGATTTGAGAAGAATTCATACTATCCCGTGATTTTTCACGGGCTGCGCTAGTATACCTTTTTTACAGTAGGCCCCGAGGAAAATCATTTCCCTCAGTGCCTTTGTCATCTTTGGGGAGGCTGTGCGGAAGGGTCTTTTTAAGGGAAGGAATGAGAGGAAGTTCTGGGAAGGAAAAAGGTATGAGGGGCGGGGGTAGGAATCCAGGGATCAGGGTGTTCAGGAGTGACGTACGAATGAATATATTCCCCCCACTGCGGCGCAAGGCGATGGGTCGAGATACCAGTTGGAGAGGTCAAAGGGTTTCCCTAAGCCGGCCTCTTCTGATCTGGCATCTTACCAATCATACCCGATGAACTCAGGCACCCCTGCTAAATCACCAAACGTAGTGAACCACTTGGGGTGACCCATGGCAGAGACCAATTTTAAAGAGCGTCAAGAGGGTGGCCCGATACAAAAAGTACTTTGACAAAATAGCAGTAAACACGGTATAACGATATCGGTGACTAAGTGTGCGCACCTGGGATTTTCCTGGACAGTTCGTAGGGTACGAATCACCATTCACCATTACGGTTGTCTGTTGTAGTGTCTGTACTCTGAACGGCACATTGTCCTATCTCCCGACAATTAAACTGGCCCCGACTTATTCGTCTGGCGGCCGGTTATAAAACCGGCTTGGAAACTTGCGGGATTAATGATGTTGATTTACACAATTAAACGCTGGAATGGACCAAAGTATTTACTTTGTCAATTAGGATGGGAAAACAGACAGAGATGAATGAACGCTGCAAAGCGGCCTAATGAACCTAACATTAAAATATAATATGTAGTCACATCTCAAATAAAACTCAACTGGTGATTTAGCATGGGTGCCCGGATTCATGGGGTGAGATTAGTCTAGGCCTTGGCGGCAGATGCGTTTGCCCACCTGCGGGAGAGACTGATTGGGGGAGACCTTTTGACCTCTCCAGTCGGACTCTCTCTCGACCCACCGCCTTGCAACGCAGATGGAGGAATGAATTCACTCCTGGACACATTGACCCCTATATTTTTACCCACACCTTTTTTACTCTCACATTTGGCCACTTATTTTTCAAAGATAAAATAAACATATTTGCGTGACGAAATGGCAAGCAAGATTATTGTTAATCCCACAGGTTCTCTACCAAGGTCACTAAATAGATAACATAATACACAAGATTACTGTTAATCCCACGAGTTATCTACCAAGATCACTGAATAGATAATATAATACACAAGATTATTGTTAATCCCACAGGTTCTCTACCAAGGTCACTGAATAGATAATATAATACAGAAGATTATTTTTATTCCCACAGGTCATTTACCAAGGTCACTAAATAGATAATATAATACACAAGATATACTGTCAATCCCACGAGTTATCTACCAAGATCACTGAATAGATAATATAATACACAAGATTATTGTTAATCCCACAGGTTTTCTACCAAGGTCACTGAATAGATAATATAATACACAAGATTATTGTTAATCCCATAGGTTCTCCACCAAGGTCACTGAATAGATAATATAGACCATATAAAAATCCTTAAGTACATACAAATGTCTTCCATGTAGATTTGAACGGTACCTCACATACATGTGTGTGGGAAGCATGGAATGAGGTCAGTGGAGGGTGTTTTTAGAGAAAAGTAGAATAGGAAGTTCTGGGAAGGCAAAAGGTATGAGAAGGTGGTAGGAATCTGGGGGGTCAATTTGTCCAGGAATGTATATTATGTAAAAAAAAAATTGAAAAAATTTAATAAACGTTTATTACGCAAGTTATTTGGGTGACTTCTCAGATAACTTTCGTTATAAACAATACCAATTACTTTTATTTTTCTTATTATGAGATGAGATGATATTTGATCGATGTGACAATAAGTTCGTAGCGTATTTAATACAAATTAATTCCTTTTAAAGTTGACACAAGTCACTCAAGATTCGTAATAAATAATATTATCTCCTCAAGTCCGACATGAATTAATAGCTATATTTGACACAATCTTCGTTTCGATATGCAAACTTTAACACTTCTGAGGCAGAAACGGAAAACATCGAACCATCGATACAGAATACGCAGGATTGACAATCGAAATAAAATAATATATTGAGGCATAAAATATTTAAGTATGGAAAATATCAACTGTGGTTTGGTAAAACCCTTCAAGCCACAAAATGACAACTTTACAGGAGATGATAAAAACGAATATTTACAAATTTATAAAACGAATCTTCAAGTTTTTATGAAAGTGGTTATTAGTTTTTCAAAATTTTGACATAGAATATTGCGATTCCATTTATAATTTTGAGAAATTTGAGGGTTGAGTAATTTCATATACGATTTTCTCGAAGTAACCTTTCCGCTTTGCAATACAATCCAGATAAAAAGAATATTTCTGAACACATCCCAAAACGAAAAACCGTTTTAGAAAGGTAATTAAATACGCTCTCACATTATTAGAAATAAACATATATATTTTTTTAAATATTAAAATATTGACCGCAAAAAAATTGATCCCTTTACCTTTCTTTGTAAATAAAATTACTGATACAGTTTTAAAATTACAGCAAATGAAAATTTATTTGTTGTACTTTGAAAACTATTCATGTGAAGCCGATGAAAATGTGTCTTGACGGGTTATACCAAAATGCAGTCGATATATATATATATATACTCAGTAGACTTCCTCACCAAAAGTGAGTCAGAGATGTATTTGGAATGAGATCTCAATATAAATTGCTCACAGTTGGGCCAAAGTACAAATGAGAAAGGTTACAAATCACAGTTCTAGAAAAAATCAGGACACTGTCACCTCAGGAGACACATACATATATACGAGTAGTTATTAGTGGAAAGCACAAATAGCTTTATTATTTTTATTAATGACTATTTAAAAAGACCCTAGAATATATTAAGATGTGTTTATGGACTCACAAAATTAAGATAAATGTGGAAAGTAATAAAGACTCTTATGTTTCCAGTATATTCTTAATTCACGCGTTGTGCATGTATGACAAAGGGTTCCATGATAAATCAACACATCGACAATTCAACACACTTTTAAAATAAAAAGTGATTTGAAGTCATTAGAAACGATGAAAAAATTTTTTAATCCTATCCTAACCTAACCTAACCTAACCTAACCTAACCTAACCTAACCTAACCTAACCTAACCTAACCTAACCTAACCTAACCTAACCTAACCTAACCTAACCTAACCTAACCTAACCTAACCTAACCTAACCTAACCTAACCTACTTAACCCAGTTAATAAAGTTTTTGTTTCATAACTTTCCATAACTTTTTAAAGATGTGATGAATTATCATTTTGATGATTTATCCGGTCACCATGACAAAGATAAAAATTAAAAATATATATGTATATTAACGAAATAAACGATAGGTAATAAATTGTAGGAAATGTTTTTGGATGAATAAACACCCATTCCTCTTGGATGCCAATATATTTATAGGAAACCATGTTGTTGAACCGGGAAACATGGCCAAACGCCCAACGACGTCCCTGGTTAACAGGGCGTATGGTCTGAATGCTAACAGGAGCAATGCACACAGTCTCCGTATCAAAAATAATTATTAAAATACTTCTTGTAAATGACATCATACTTCCATTTCACCAGAGAAGGTCTCCTCGTGTATTTTATAACAATGATTGTATAGCATTAGTTGAAGAAATAAAAAAAGGAACTAGTCTTGTCAGATAAGATCTAAGATTGGAAAAGAAAAAGAAATGTCAAAATAAATAATTAATGGATTGGACATTTTTTGGAGAAGGTTGCGCCCCCGCACAATGAAGGACGAATAAAAAGCGGTACAAGTTTGGAAAGTCTGATAAAATATTGAAAATCTCAATAAATCATTAGAAAACAGACAAGTTTCCAAAGTTTTTCACCACTTCTGGAGACTCGTCTTTATGTGAATTTTATCTTTGTTTGTTGTTTATTGTTTTCAACATAAACCTTCATTTTACTTTTGAAAACTTTGAAAGTTTGACAGCTTTTTTCACCCATAAATTAACATCACCACCAAATTGACAACGACCTAATCGGAAGGGTATGATACGAATATATATGTATTATCACGTGTTTGGAACACATGCTCCGACATCGTGTTAATACATTCGTAATTTATTAAAGTTTATCAGGAAACCTGTTAATTTATTCGTTAGAGCCTGCAATCCCGATTTTAACCGGATTACAAGATTCTTAATAGATTAGCAAAACTCATTTTTTTCCGCCCACATACGAAATAAATTATGCTGACGTTGAATTTGAATTGAATGTTGAATAACGCAAATGTGAATGGTAGCAGAAGTGAATCAGATGATTGAGTCGGGCCATGTCGAGTCAGAATAATAAAAGAGTATCTATGAGTTTGTGCCAAGACCGAGGTCCGTCTTCTCTGCCTATCACTGCGGGGAAACGATGTGATGGTAAGTTAGTTAGTTAGATAGGAAAACAATTAAAAAAATTATGATCGTTTATAGGTTAATTTTAGTTACCGAAATGTCAAATCCTGCCTATCCTCTATCAGAGGACTAAATATTGTAATTATTTATTATGTTTCGACATCCGAGCCACGATTTTTTAATTATAATGGCTTGTTTACGTATAAAAGTGAAAAATCGGAATTTCGCCACGTTATTCGTTGATTTATTGAGTGAATGACAAATGAGGTAATAAGTAAGCAGATATTTGGGGTGAAAAAGTTAAATTTCTAATTGGGACACCTTGTTCCGATAGAGTCCCATCTTGAGCCAATTCGATCGCCCATCGACCCCTTTGCTAAAGATGTTTTCCTCGCGTGTTCTCTGCATTTGTTTCTCATCTATCGGAATTGCAGATTCCGAAGACCGAGTTACTTGACGGTCCCGTCAATCGACCCCTTTGCAGCAGATGTTTTCCTCGCATGTTCTCTGCATTTGAATCTCATCGATCTGCAGATTCTGAACAAACACACTCGATCTAGGATTTTCAATAAAAGATAGCCAGAGAGCCTAAATACGAACACGAATGGCTTCTCGAATACCGTAGCTTAATTCAGTTCCACCGTGATGATAAAATCATCAAACATCTCTTTGATGTTTCGATGTTCATTGAACATTATGTAGGTACGAGGATGTTAACCAGGGTCGCAACAGAAAATGAATATCAAAATTGTTTGAAATTCCAAGGTTTCCGAGTAATTTTGACACTTTTGCCTGATATTTATGATATAACCTAAGGGGTACATTACTTACGATTCTATGTTAGCCAGTAAACATAAAACCCCTAGCAAATTGAGTGCCTTCACTGCCTTCCGGGAAAAAAATAATGAATTAAAAAATATGGGAAAAGAAATACAAAAAGGTAAAATTTCGGATGAAAAGGGAAAAGTATAAATAATTAAAGAACTTATATGGTACCGGTACCGAATGAGATACTATACCAATGTAAGATTAAATTCCAAGACGTACCAAAAAAATGTTACATTTCCGTGATACGAAGTAAAATAAATGTTTTTGACCGACTATAATCGGACAAATAAAGATGGCAAATGGGATGTCATTAAATTTATATGCGAATAGGGAACTCCAGTCTCTTTTTATTTTATTAATAATGAACTTCTAACTACTTCTTCTTTCTTATACGGGGAGGGAACTTCTAGGTCAGTCAGCCAGTCGAGGGCCTCAGGCATCGCTCTGTAGACCTCATCAATCCCACCGGGGAATGAATGCAGCGGGCATTCTTTAACCACGAATTCGGTGGTCTGCACCTCACCGCATTCACCAGGCTGTCTCTCAGTGGGGTCGTGCACGAGATGGGCGTTTCTCACGTCGGCCGACGTCTCACCTTCTAACTCAAATGCCAGTATATATTTTTATATGTTACATTTAATTTTAATAGTTAACATAATTTTTAAAATCGAACCACATCTATGGACGTGACGTGTGACGTCACCAGTTACAGTCATAAAAAGCCTACTTATTTTTAAATCGGAGCTGGATTTTGTATGGGAGTCGAGATGTTTTTTTATTCTTAAGATTATCCGCTTTTAACACTGAAGAACACTATGTAAAATGTTAGCATCTTGTCACTAATGTTGTTGTATTGAACCAAAAAATACATCCATGATAAACAATTGATTGGTGGTTGAACCGGTGATTAAAAACCCGCATTACTACGAAAGATATGGTATAACTGTGGACCTTGTAAACCATAGATATATTACTCACGTAGACTGGTTGTGATATCAGAAAGTGTCAGAATCAGCAGATTCAGTCGTACCAACCAAACGGTGTTTTAATGTCGATTTATAAATTCTACGTATATAATAAAATAAAAATTTAGAATCGGCTATATGAATACATATATATTTTTTTTTTTAAGCCATAATATTTTTCATCGGAGTTCCTTATTCCCGGATATTATGCTGAAAATATCTCTTATTCCAGGTTTGTCTAATTTCATGGTCAGGAGGGTTTCGTGCAATAAATAATGTTTAACTTTCATGGGATTATGAAAAAAATAGAAGATAAGCAGAATTTTCCGACAATTCGTTTCGAAAAAATTCCAGGTTTTTCCAGTTTTCCCGGCCAAAAGGCACCCTGGTTACGTGCGCTAATTATTTTTATAATCCAGAGGTTTAAATAGATACACAAGCATCGCTTCAGAAGCACAGAGAGAATACTGGCTGGCCACTTTATCAACATCCAACTGGCCGATGTGGGATGTGAGTTGGAAGTTGGAAGAGATAGGGGATAAGAAGATAAATAATCCGAGTGCAGTCGGTCGCTCGGCAAAACGTAAAACTCTCGTACCCAGGGGGTGCTTAGTGTTGTTTGTAGCGGCAGCAAGCGATTTATTGTTACGACAAATAACGGACCAAGATAAATAAAACAGTTGGGAAGCTGCTGGTGGCTGTTCTCGTCGGGAGGAAATTCAGATTTAGTCCAATGTATGCGTATGTATACAATTGCTCGGCGATAATATGAGACTTAATTAATTTATAATTTACTTTTGACAGTTAGTCATACAAATCTGGGTCAAAATAGGGTGAGCTTAGTATTTTTCAGAATTTAACTGTAAATACTTATTTTCCAGGATTGTAAAGCCCATCGGGAGTATATTTCTCCTCGGTTCGGTACTATAGATAGTTCGAGTTCAGATAAACAAGACGAATTAAACCTTAAAAATTTCACACGAATGAGTTAAGATACTTTCAGCATGGTCCCGGTAAGAAACCTAGGAATTCGAACGTCTATATAGATATATGGATTTTTACAGACTATATGTTGTCCACACGACGCTACAATATTCCTCTCGCTACGGCAGGAGAAGCGGTCAGATCAATCAGGGAGCTGCCGCGTAATATCATTTATTTGTACGGGATCTGTCATCTGTCTGCCAGCCGCGCAACCACGGCAGCTCCCCAAATGAACAGACCTCGTTTCCTGTTGTAGACGTAACCATAAACGTCGGCATAAGCGATGCTTAGAAAACCGGTCTAAACAGACAGATTATCCTTCCCAACCCCCCTCTTCAATTCACAACCCACGACAAGGGATGCCATGGTCCCACAGGTTTCGTGCAGTTACACTCTTGTGTGATACCTCTTGACGCCGTATCCAATTGACACAAAAAAAAATTATTTAGCTATTCTGGGGAAAACACTCACGGTAGATTATAGGTATACTGTTTTTATAAATATATAAATACATTATTTGGTAAGACCATTGATGTATTATATATAGATGAGACATGAAGCGAAAAAATAGGTCCCGCTTTTTGACCTCGAAGTGACCTCCAACACTCCAAACGCTCTTACTATAACTATCGATTCCGGTCTACGTGCACTGCTTATTGCATAATAGTGTGACCAGTGGCGGCCGGTGGTCAAAATATGTGGGGGTTCACCGGATTACAACATTAAGTCATAAAATAAATTAAATAAGGGTACATACCTATTTATAAAGAAGTTCTATTCTCTGTTCATTTTGTTTAGCAAAGACCTCTATCAATGCTTAACACTGATAGTGCGTTCAGTCTGTCCTGGCTCAACGTGTTAAAAGATTTTATTCTTTTTAAAGTTGAGAAACATCTTTAGCTTTCAACTGAGGTCATTCCAAAGGTCACGAATGGTGCACAAAAGTTTTAGTAATTTCACAGTCTCAGGAAAGTCTTCTAATAAACAAGTACTATAAAAAAGTTGTAAAATTGATAAAGCGCCGTTAGCTTTTGAAAAATCGTCGCGGGCGTAAATTGCACAGAGTTTACCTTTTAGGTACTGAACTTTATTTAGGAAGTCATACGTTTTAAGCGTCACATTGAAATCATGTTCTGGGAAATTTGACCTGTATCGATTTTTATTAAATAGCTCATTATGGTGTTTACCTTAGGCACGGTAGCCTGAATCCAATTGCATTCTGATGTCAACTTTTCCTAAAACCTTTAAGCTCAAAACTTTTTGTAAATGTAAATGATAAGAATTATGTTTTTTGATTTTTTCAGAAAGGTGAGTTACATCAGTAACACCGCTGATTGTCCAAACTGAATCAACATCGTAAATTAAACACGTAAAACAAAATAAACTATTCAATTGATCACATGCACAGAGCTACAAGCTTTGTTATACATTGTTTTGTTAAATGATCGAGTAAACTTCTTCGATCCAGATTTGCACTCTTATTTTATTATGAGTTCAGGTTTTAGGTGGACCGGCATTTTTTATTATCACTTTGTTTTCAAAACTCGACCTATTATTCTTAATGTATTCCACATTCAAACTCATTCTTAATTTATACGTTGAACAAACACAAAAGTAATCATAAATTAGTATAACATGCAATTGATATGCCTTATTAATAATTGATATACAAGATCGATATAACCTGCAATTAAACTTCAAAACTTTCTCAGAGTAAGAAAAGTTTTAAATTAAAGAGACAATGCCTGGCAACGGCGAGTACTGACTGAACTGATAATAAGTAATCTGACCATCACTCATCTCTTAATGACAAGTTTTATCCTGTATGCTTGTATCGAAGAAGCGTAACATTCGCTGAAAAATAGCAGATGGTAAATTGAAACAACGATATCGACAATAATATCAAACATACGCGTTTTAGTTTAACTTTCTACTGAATAAACCGTTCCTTCTGATGTGGTGGTAAAACTCCGAACGCCGTTCTTGATATGGTATTATTTGCAAAGAATAGTATGTAATGGTATGGACCCACGCTTTCGACTGTTCCACACAATATGTGACAAAGCAGTTAAATTTTGGATCGCAATCGAAAACGAACTGCTACGAACATAGGCACAAGTCAAAGTCGGTCTGCAAGTTAAGCGCGCTTAATAAGTAGGTACCTTTTGAATGAGATATTATAACCGAACCGAGTTTCGTATTGTGATTAGCCATGTCGGAAATCTTGTTGGTTGTTCGGCGCTCGGGAGCACATATTAGCTGGCCGCCACTGAGTGTGACAATTTTCGACGAGATATTAGTATGCAGTAGCACCTCTAATTGTAGCTCTATGGGTAAGACAGTATAATTTGCAAAAACATAATTATGCAAAAAAAAAATTGTTACGGAAATGGAATCCGTTGGCGGACTGCTAAAATTTATCGTCAGCAAATATGAAAAAGCCTTACAAAATATCTAAAGTGCAAAAAGAAACATGAATCACATTACTTCGCAAAACTACAATAACGAAGAATGAAAAGCGCCCGAAAACAATTTTCTTAGAAAGATTATTGGTTTGATTTAGCATTAAAGTAGTTCGATTATCAAAATATACAAACCGAATCACGTGATATAGGTACCTTATAGCCAATATATAATGTAGTTCATATCCAAAAGCAATTAATTCTAATGACTGATGTTTCAAAGAAATTTCCTTGGATCATTTATTATCTTGGAGGATGTCTAAAGACAAATACAATAATAAGATTTAGGTTAAATCAAATTTCCTTCACTGAACCGAATAACACAATTTTGATTGGTTTTGTATTTAAATATATCCGTGGGAATGATTTAATTTTAAATTCATACAGATTAAATAATTAATTATTCATGAAATGGTTATTGAATATATAAGAAGATGGATTCACCATGAAGTAAATCGATGGTTTTGCGGAAGATAACTTTCAGCGTCTTCTCGAACAAAACAGATTTAGGTATACAGGCTTTTAGGAATATACATACTATCCATTCCTGAATCAATCTTTGTTCTTAACATGAATGCTTGATTTTAACACCTTAGATAAGCCAGCCGAAAACTACATGATAAGTTTTTTAAACATAATCTCTGTAACTATAATTAATCCATCTTTTTGGAAGAGGTTAGCTTATTATGTGCATAATAAAAACACTTGTGGGAGATCCCATGTGCTTTTTTATGCTCGGAAAGCGAGGACTTCTGCCTATCAGAACGCGCCAATCAACATAACGACTGAACTGGTTAACGATTCTGAATTGACCATCGGCATTTTACCTTTATCTTAAGAGTAACCTCTTCTTCTATCTCGTAAACGATCTATGTAACAGAAAGAGAGGTTATAAAGGAGTTATCATTGGTAAGTTTACATAGTAGTACGACTTGCGATGTGTCTCAATTCCCCATCCATAAAGATTTTAATGTTTAATTTAACAAACGACAGCTAAATAAGATTAATTTAGTCCACATCTGTCGTTTTTTTGTGATGGAGATCTGTATTCGTACTCGGAAAAGATTAAAAGTTACCGACATAATCGAAAAAACCTTTTTCGACGTGCTTGTGATAGGATGCCCGGTATGACCCCAGCATCCGACACCAGAATACCACTAACTCTGGCAGACATGACTCTGGTTGCGGGTCTATTAGAGCACAGATCAAGCAGTTAGGAAAGGGCACAGAAAATGCGCTCTAAACGACGTTTAGTGTGTGTGATCTGTGGATGTGATGACCAAGCACGTTTACCATTAACACCTCGGTCCTGTCTCGTGTGTTCTGGGAAGTGGGCTCACCTGCAACAAGAAGAAAGGAAATATCATTAGTTATTGGTTTATTAGTCACGACAAATATTAGTTAATACATGAGAGATATATATATTTGTGGTGATTGCACTTTGGACGTCACAAGGGAAATACTTGTAGGTATAGGTACAAAACAGTAAATTATTATAAAAGTGTAATATATTTTTCATAATATTATAAATAGTATCCATTTGGAATGCCATACCATACCATCGGACACAAGATTGTTAATATATAAATAAATAAAAAATCGAGTTACTTTCAGCGGCGGATCGTGTCTTTTGAGTGTTAAGTTCGAAAAATTTGACATTATTGATGATGTTTATAACAGAAAGTTTTTTTTTCTTTTTTGAAAATTCGATTTTTTGTATGAAGATATCAGGAAATTTTAGTTTGGTAGTACACTGCACACAGATTTCCTGAAAATCTTAATTTTTCAAAAAAAACTTTTTCGGTTAATAATGCCATTTTTACTTACTGGTTACTTTCATACAACATAGATTAGCTCTGAAATCAGATCGGATTAAATTCCCAAAACTGAGGTGCAAACAAATTTGAAGGCACATAATGAATATATGATAATGTATACCAGCTTTTACCCGCGGCCTCGCTTGCCTGGTATTAGATATAAATCACTGTACAAAGAATTTTCCCACGTGAATGAAACGTTTTCCCGGGATGAAAAGTAGCCTATGTCACTTCTCAGTCCTTTAACTATCGCTATGCAAAAAATCACATCGATCAATTGCTCCGTTGCAACGTGAAAGAAGGACAAACAAACAACCACACTTTCACATTTATAAAATTAGTTAGGATTATGAAAGTTCGTTCATCCCAGTACCTACATTACGTCAAAGCTATTAGTATACTTTTGACAGACGAAAAGACAGCAAGTTCAGAGCTTTTACATTTTCCCACCAAAGGGCTTTTTTCAGTTCGACTTTACTTATTTTTTACAAACCCGGATGTATAATATTAATTTAATCCAGCGTCACCGCTGGCTGTGTTAAAGTGTACAATACTACCACCATTCCGTACGGTCGTCCCGCAGTAAAATTACAAATAGCTTATTTATTCAAATACATCGCGAGATTGCAATGGCTCAATCAGAAAGATCCCCGGATCGGACATTAAACCACTCCCTTTACACGCTGGTCGTGGTAGTTAGTACCTATGGACTATAGAATGGAGTATATAGACTACAGGCAGTAAAGGCTATAAAGACGGAGCATTGGACCGTTCTGTTCGTTGTTATAACAATACCGTTTCCTTGGCTCGGCAGACCACCATTCTCTGCCAAGGCGAGTAGCTCTTGCGTATTCCTGCTGGTCGGTACCTAACCAACTAATGGCAGAGGGACGGAAACGTTGGTCCAAGAAAACTCGACTAAACGGACAGAAAAGGAACAGACAACAATTATACGTCTGTAACATACAGCGTTCGACGATGATTTTAGATCACAACCGGAGCTCATGAAGGAAGAATTTGCGATAAGCACATCTTTATTGTAACGACAAAATTATTATGTTTATTGAATCACATGATAACATTGATAAACTATTTACACTTTTAAAATATTATACCGATAAAATCTTAACTAGATAGCAGATAGTTCGAGTGCTGAAGCAGCAAAATCTGTTGGAAAATTATATTTGCACAGATTTTCTCTCTGGTTTTCTAAAAAGATCAATGCAACTATTTTAAGAAAAAAACTATCAAATGCTATGTTCTGATGTCATAAAAGTTGCTTAGCTGTTTATATCCGAAATTCCTAGAACAACGGAATTATTAAGCACACACATTTATCACGAGTTTTGGAGTTTTGAAATATCCATAAAACAATATAAAATCATACTTCCCAAAACAGAACAATTTTTTTATGAGAGTTTTCGGAGAAAAAACATAATTTTGAAAAAGTGGATTACGCAACTCGATTTGTAGATAAGTAATAGTTATACGGTATTACCCGATGTTACGAGTGCGTGGGGTCTACATTTTTATGAAAAAGTTTAGTATGCACAAGCCTTAATATTATATTATTTATTTGAAAAACTGATTACGTAAAAAGTTTACCGACCCCTGCGGCATGCCACTAGTAGTTTATACTACACTCATTCCACGGCATGGAAGTCGTAAAGGGAATTAATAAAGTAGATGCAAATACCAAAATACCCCGCGCCGACCCGCGCCGACCCGCGCCGACCCGCGCCGACCCGCGCCGACCCGACCCGACCCGACCCGACTCGCCCAGCCCTACCGATGTGGGACAATAAAGGAGCGAGGCCTTTGTCCGGAGCCCAAGTCGTGGCAGCTCCTCTGTGCGAAATTAATATTGCGGAAGAAGGAAAGGGATGATTCTCGAAACTAATAGCGGAGATATTGCGCATTTTCTTGTGGGGCGGAAGGCAATATTGTCGTTATTAATTGTTATCGCAATGTACACGGTGTTCGGAAACTTCTGAATCTACATCACGTAGAGAACCCAAAAATATTATAATTCCGTTTTTTTTATTTAACTTTTTTTCCGGCACCTAAAGATTAAAAAAAAACTTTTATGTCTTTTATGGTCAAACAATTTAAAAGCAAACGATTTTTTTTTCAAATTTTACCTTCTGATTCGATTTATTTGAAAACGTAAAAATAATTATAAAATGATGTAGATTGACTTAAAATATGATGTAGATTCACCAGTTTCTCGCTTGTATCACGAGTTTCCGAACAACGTGTACATTGCTGAATTGTTTTTGTAAAAACATTAAGAGATGAAAAGCTGTGCCCACCCTAAGAATAACGAATCGTAAGAAAAAAATTAAAAAGGCGACAAATGTTCGGATGATCCTGCGTAGAAAAGTCCAACAAATGTTCTGAGCAGCAAACCTTTGCCTTACTTTAGCGAACTTTAATTTTCTGCGCAGGGTCTGGTTCAATGTGCGCTCTTCGGCGGTCAATGTACGACTGATGTTTTAGTTTATTCAAAACATTCTCGAACCTTGCCAGAAATATGGTAACATGGTTTGCCACCAGCTCGTCAAAATGATACCCAGATTTCAAGTTAGGACAAGTATATCAATTTGAATGTCTATGAGGCGATGTACAAAAGAAAAAGAATCAAGAAGTTATGTGGAGGCAGAGATGTGTAGCGCTCCACCCTATTTGCCCACTTTCATAGAAAAATGGTGTGATGGACTGATAGTTAGTTCTGTTCACAATTTTCAGTTTGCATGATTTCCTTTTTTCCTATTATATATATATACCAAAAATGCTGCATCATCGACCTCCTCAACAACATGCCTACTCCTCAAAATACGCTCTTTTTCGTTTAAATCACGTTCGCATCCTTCAGTTCGCATAAAAATTACAAGAGATTGTCAAAAACTGGTTCAAAAGTAACCAATTTAAAAATGCAACGGATATTGAAAAAGTGTTGAAAGTGCACTTTAGTAGAATAAAAAGCAAATATTATGATATAATTTTAACACGATGCAAGTTAATCTATGCCAATGTTTTAACACGATAAAAATATGTACTTTATTCGATCAATCGGTAGTGGGATCATTTTAATTTATTTGTAGTATTTTTCATATAACTTGATTATAATTTTCATTTCTTGAATTTGTTAGTTATTTGAATCAAAGTCAAAGAATTAGGTGTCAAGTAACACCCAGGCAGCCAGTAGGCAGCGTTGTCAGAAAATATTGCTGCCATTGAAGCGAACCGGCATTATTTGAATGGTTCAATGTCAAAGAAGGTCAAAGGGTCATCTACATATTATAGTATTTATTGTCAATTTGGTAGACAAAGGTTACCGTATTTGTCTCTTCCTGAGGGAGTTTATTTCAAATAGGTAAAATGTATGTATTATTTATCGTCAATGCGAACGAAACTACAATACAAAATAATATAATAAAGCATTTATTCAGTTGGAATTTTGAATAAGACTAAATGGCCATTTGTATACCGCGGTTTACGTACAACATTACCTCACTACATTATAAAGAATGGCTTATTTGAATAGTTCTAACCCATCGATATTTATTAGTTGGTCGATGTTTCTACCTAATTTAAAATCAATCTAGATTCAGTTTTTTTAATTGGAATCTATGTTCGAAACGCATAAAAAAACCTTTTATTTAAATATTCTGAAATATGTTACAGGAAAAAGTTATTCACAAAACTTCAAAGTAAATTGAAAACCTAGCGAAATTATAATACGAACTTATTTGAAATTCAACGTAAGTTCTTTGGGGGTCTCTGTAAATGGAGTTTAAAACTAATATTTCTATAATACTTGGAAACTATAATTTTGGTAAAATAATATATGTACCTACTGACGAGTAGGCGGACGAAATTTGAAAGAAATTTTGAGGGTAGCAGAGTGAAATGCTCCAGTACTCGATAATAATTGGTCGTAATCGAGGCGTTTTGGTCAGTTGGCAAGTGTTTTTTTTAATTTTTTTTTTATAGTGAATACCTCACAAGAGTCCCAACTGCTCCCGTCTGGAGCCAGTGAGACTATGGCATCCCCAATTGGGGGATGTTGTGAGGCTGAAGGTAAGTGGGGAAGGGAAAGAGGAAGGTGGGGAAGTACTACCAAACAAAATCCTACAATCAATTCAATGGTGCTTTGTCGAAGCAACGGACCTCTATAAGAAAATGGAAAGATATAAACGTAGAAATCTTTCGGATATGAAATAATGTTAATTTATTAAAAAACGTGATCAGATTATTCGTTTTCTCGTTAAAAATGGGACTAGAGGCCTATAACTAATGATATGACGAATTTCATTACAAACTATCAGTAAAGCACGAATATGTTATGTGGAAATCGAAAAACGTGTTCTTCAAAATAATAATATTTTCGCATTATTCAGACAAGGGTACCTGCGTGAACTCGTTCAGATATATTCTGAATGACTAATATTTTATTAGCAAATAGTCATGCAGTCACATGTTTAACAGTATCTTGATAGTGACGTGTAGCAATATTGTTATTTTCTACCAGGTTCCGTATTCTTCAAAGAAAGTTGACAGCCATTTTACCAAACTGCTCCATATCCTCAGTCAACACTACATTTCTCCAAACTTTGAACAACCAGAGTCCAATGAAAGATACTCCTCAGCCACAAATATCTCGTCCATCATATACCTTTCTACCCTCCACTCCCCATTTCACGATCAATTTCGGTACCTATGCAGCAGTTCGTGTTCACATGTCGGGTAAAAACCAGATGGCGGGGCTGATAGGGGAACAAATGGAAGCACTTGCTGCAAGCAATTGAGGCTTATCTCTTTATGTATCTTCCGACTTCCTAACCCAATACCTCCAACTCTACAATTATTCCTGTTACGGTTAAACTTTAAATTATGCATGAACTAGAGTTCAGCACAAATTTCTTAAGTACGTAAATATTAAGCTCAGAATTCCTATTGATTACATTAATTATGTCAGTTTGATGAATCAATTGCATCTAATAACACTGTCTGACAGGAGAATTATTTCAGACCTGGTTGTGTTACATAGTCATTAACAACTTAATTGATAGTCCTGTCATCGTAGCCACTAGGAATAAAAGACAAAATATAACATTCTTCTGCAATACATACACGACCAACTATCAGACACACTCACGGACCAATAGGATGCATGATCTGGGCAACAAGTATGGGGGTGCTATTTATTTATTTATTGACTCCATATATAGAATTAAGCATAATCTACACCAACACTTTGTTGAATCCTACAAATTAGAATAGCGTTGGTAAATTAGTTTTAATGATTTGTCTTATATGTAGTGTTGTTGTAATTTCCTTTTTACTTTATGTTACTCTTACGTTTTACCAATATATTACTTCATCTTTTTATATTTTTAATTTAGTTTTCTTTTTTTTAAATTATTTCTTAATATTTTCTCATTATACTTGTAATCACAATTTTACAATTGTGTATTTTGTACCTACTTTACAATGGATTACATCTATTTACTGCCAGTATCTCCTGTATAATACAGATATTCTCCTATGTACACTGCACCATGCATCAGTTTTATGTAAAAGCCTTTTTAGGCGTATATTATATATAAAAAAATACTAATTAATTTTTTTTAGGAAAAACACCTTTTGCAAGTTGTGCTTTAAAATATTGAGGAATTGTATGAGTGTGACATTAAAAACGGTATATGAATATGATTAAATAGTTTGGTCAGCATAAAAACACAATTCTCTAAAGAAAGATATACGAATACAATGCCGTATCAGATATGAAAAAGTTTTTATTTCACAATTTTATTTACAAATAATAAATAATACATGGTAGATACAGTGTTATTTTTTTTAAAAAGGTATCCAGCAAAACTGCCACATGACTGCTTGTCTGCCAATCAAATATTCCATTTTCATGCTTTCTTGAAAGTTTTTATTCGAATAAAACTATTTATTCATATTTACACAGGCGCAAACAAACAATTCGTGTTAACATTTTAAAGCTTATCTAGCAAAAAATAGCAGACTTAAATATATATTTGCATGCCCTAATATATGCCATTTGCATACACATTCTTTTGCAAAGCACTATTATACCCACAAAGGAAAACATTTCTTTAAAAAATTACCAGAAGAAATCAGAAGCATCAATGATTTTAAAAAAAATGAACTCTATAAAAAAATAATTTAGGAAAATCATTAACAAAAAAAAACTGCTTCCCCTGGTTTCACTTGAAAATCTCACAAATTATCCTACAACACTCTATTTATCCTCCATAATATTTTTTCTTGTTTCCAAATACTATTTTTTACGTTGTAACCATAACCTTGATGAAACATAAATCGTTAATTAGAAATATTTTAATTAATAAAAAGTATTTTTATTAAAAGCAGTTTATGAATTATTATAATATTGAAGTTGGAGTAGGCACCTAACCTAAACTTGTATATTTTATAAGAAATTTTTATAGTTATTTTTTTCACGTGCTAATTTTAGCAAGTAAAATATATATTTTTTCAAGTAGAAAACGGAGTATTGTTATCCGGTTAGAATCAGCCGCAAATAAAAGTGCCGGGTGCCCCAACTCTGGAGGAATACAGATAAGGAAGGGATGGGACGGGGAGGGTCGCGAGGGTCGCGAGGGTCGCGAGGGTCGCGCGGGCCACCCGGTACAACAGGGTAGGTCCAGGGTGTGCCGCATTTATCACGGCCCCGACAGCGTGTCCAGATGGATGTGATAATTTTGAAAAATGGGACGCTCGTAATTCAAAATGATAAATATGCAGAAATTGTGAAACAATTGGAATGAAATATCTTTAACTGTGCCCAGTGACCTGATGTGAATTGCCAATCTTCCTCTACCGCTTCTCCTATCCGCCCCACTCTCTTCAGCCTCATTGGAGATGCCATAGACCCGCCGACTCTGAACAACTGGGAGTATTTAAAACTCACTCACAGTCATTTCCACCATGAGCTATGAAGCTTTGAAATATCCATTTGATTATAAAAAATAAGACAACGATAGAAACGTTGCTGTAAAGGGCATTTATGTGACATGTTTGGTGACTTTATTACTTTGAAAAGTTATTTATCAACTTTCCTCTTGAAATCTTCTCATGCTTTATTTCTCCATTTCCCGACAATCCCTAAACGGAGGTTAGTTGGTACTCTTCTCTCTGTTCACATAAAAAGCCTAAGGCCCATTGTCCACGTAACAGCACGTCATATACGTCATATATATAGATGCAAGTATTCATCACGAATACTTGCATCTTGCGTAGAAACAATGAAATCTGTGTCCACGAAGCGGCAACGTCACGTCAGCCGCTCGTCATGCGTTCGTCGTGCGTTCGTAATGCGGTGCGCGCGGCAACATGCGCGGCAACAACTCGACCGACCGCATTGCAGTATTTTGTCTTTGTATCAGTGGTCCAACAGTAGAGACTAAATTTTGGTACGTATGTTTAGTCATTCGGTAAAATGATTGAAATACAGAATCATTTTCTGATAACTCTCTGGCAGCAACAAACAATCTACAATTTATATTTATTTCGATGTATGGATGAATCCAGTACTTTCTTCGCCTGTTTCGTCGTCTTCTAATAAAATTGTATGCTATAATCACTTCATCGTCATCACTTGACATTTTCACAACAAAAGACGTGCTTTCTCGACGTTGGTTGAAAGAAAACTGAGACGTTTTGTAGCGTGACTGACTATTGCATGAAGCAGCGTGGACATAACAAATATGCAAAATACGCCTATCTTCATTTGTAGGTTACATGCATCCTACAGAATACGACTGTGTGGACAATGGGCCTAAGGTAATATAATAAATACAACGTGTCCGGAAACTAGTTGTACAACCGAAACAAATTTTTTGTTCGATATCTGCATTTAGATTTATTTATTTGAAACTAAAAGGGGTTTATGCCTCGACGCATTTTAAAATACGATAAACAGCTGATATAAAGCCGCGGATACACACGCCAGTGAAAAAACATGCTTTTGGCGAGTAGCTGGCATGCTAACTACTCGCGTGCTTGTAGGTCAGTATACACAGTAGACACGCTAGCTACAAGCGTGCTAGCTGCTCACGTCTCTAGTTTCGTGCTCGTAGTTGGCTAAGATGGAGGTCCTGGTGAAATAAGAAACGAAATGCAATTTTATTTTTGTAAAGCAGCGAAACTTTATTCCACGAGCACTGGTAGTCTTTTCATCGCCCACCGAGCCATTTTGATCTTAAAAATAACAACTCACGCACGTGTTCACTCTGCTAGCACGTTCAGATATACTGCGCGGCCCTTACATCTCACCCCAATATAGCAACCGAAAATTTTGAATTTCACAAAAAAATAGAGCTTCGGACTTGATTAAAAAAGTAATTTAAGGCGATGCCATATGAAGTAATGCAAAATCATGTGTTTTTGGTTTGAAAATTTGGTTGCCTAGAAATGTTTCAGATGCTTTAATTAAATACTGCGAGTAGAATACATCTTGGCCTTTGAAATAATCGAATATTTTTTAGATAAGTCTTTTTATTGGCCCAGAAAAAAATAATGTAAAGGCATATGAAAACTGCTTTTAAGTTCAAAATCTCCTACTTACGAACCCATTTTCGGTTATGATTTTAATGTATAATGTGGAAAATTAAGTTATTTATAAAATAATCGAAAAAAAACTAAATATTTATGCATGAACATCCACAAAATAAAATAAAAGGCACTTTTTGGCCATGTTTTTTTCTTGCATAAATGAAAACAGGCGGATGGTGTTAAGTGGGAATTTAAACCTTATCGCCATCTACGTAAGTGTTGTTATTGATAGCGGCTCAATGTAAAATATTACACGACGTAGTGCATCGCCTTAAGAATAAAGTTTCACCATAAAATCGACTCGTAAGTTTCACGCTTGTTACCACTGGTTTCTGGACGCCGTGTGTAAACAAAAAACATAATATTCATCTTGAAAGACAATTTTCCAATATATTAGGTCTGCGTTCGTTTTGAAAGGAATTGCTATCAATTAATCCTGGATTAAAATCTAATTTACTATCCATTGAGCTTAACTAAGGCGATATCGGCATTCGGCATCACACCATGTGCGGGCGTTCATTAATCTTACTTGCAGAAATTATCGTTAATAATGTATGTATAATGCTTATTCACGGTGTAAACAAATACTTTCGGATTAGGGACTGTATTCTGGCAGATATATGGGAGATTTAGGACTAAGATGGTGGTAATAATGATTTATCTTGTAATAGCGACGAGCAAATGGTGGTCAGCGAATCAATTGTAGCCGGCCCCTCGGCCATTTGTTGGCGGCCCGCGCTGTCTTTAAAAAATATGCTTATACAATATGAAATATGGTAGCAGTAGGAGATTTTCAAATATTGTCAGGTTATTCGTAACAACGGACTGTTTGTCTTCCTTTAAAAAAATAATAATAACAAAAGAGTATACTTGCCGTAATGTAAAATCTTTGTATCATATCGACAAGCTGAAGGCACCCGGAGTGTTCGAGAATGCTTTAAATAAACTACGACATCAGTCGTATGTTGACCTCCGAAGAGCGCACATTGAAATAAGATGCGCAGTAAAGTCCGCTAAAGTAAGACAACGGTTTCCGATAAAAAATACTGTATTATCAAAAACTTGCATAATAATACTGTATTACCGTAAACTTCTATTTTAAAACTACATTATCTTAAACTTCTATATTGTCATATACTATATAATACTCTATTATAATAATACTCTATTATAATAATACTCTATTATCCTAAAATTGCTAAATACTGTATTAACATAAACTTGTCTAACGATTCTGTATTATCATAAACTTGTCTAACAGCAATGTATTATCATAAACTTGTCTAACGATTCTGTATTATCATAAACTTGTCTAACAGCAATGTATTATCATAAACTTGTCTAACGATTCTGTATTATCATAAACTTGTCTAACAGCAATGTATTATCATAAACTTGTCTAACGATTCTGTATTATCATAAACTTGTCTAACAGCAATGTATTATCATAAACTTGTCTAACAATACTGTATTATCATAAACTTGTCTAACAGCAATGTATTATCATAAACTTGTCTAACAATACTGTATTATCATAAACTTGTCTATCAATACTGTATTATCATAAACTAGATATAATTTGAAATTTACACGGCCAAAAGTATTATGGTGATTTATTTTTGGGGTATTATGCCGTGTTGCGCTATCTCCTTCTATAGCCAGCGTTTCGGACAGAATTAGATGCTCTATTGCGGATACGTGTCACGTTCCTACTCAATTGCATCACGTGAACGAGAAACCCACGTAGTCCGACACGTGTGACGTTGGAAATAGACGCAAGTATGTACATTGTACATAGCTGTTGCGATTGTTCAATACAACAGATCTGAAATTCATGCAAAATCCATTTATTTTTATTGTTACAAAAACGTAACTTATTATTAATTTATTTATTAATTCTGACAAGGTATATAGGGGTGAGAATTAATAAAAAGAGAGACTAAAAATAGAGGAATAAAAACACTGATTGTAATTCAAATTAATTTTTATTGAAAAACATTTCGTTTAAATAACTTTAGAAGGTTCGGTCACCCATCAATGTAATATAACATTGAAGAAGACGATAATACTAATAAATCTAATGAAATATGAAAGAGAATAAGACGAAGAAAAATAAATAGGTCTAAACTGGGAATCAAACCCAGGATCTCTGTCCTACCGGTACAACGTCTTTAACCACTTGACCATTGACACCTAATTATTATACATAATTTTTGTCGATTCCCAATTGAGAACGTTATCTTTTTATTTTACTGTCTCTTGGTATATTTTAGGTTTCGTCTAGATTTGTTAGTATTATCTTCTTCAATCTAATTCAAATCGTTTATTGTTATTACTATATTTCTATAACAATCAAATCTATTGCAAAGCAGTTATTATTTTACGACACAGCATACTATATTATAGTTAGTACGTAGGTACCCAATCACACATTCTACAGGAAAGCAAGGTCCTAAAAGTAGATACAACTGAAAAGATAAAGTCGATAATCGATACCAATCGAATAAATTAAAATAAAGATGCGAATGTAATTCGGTAGGTTTAGAGTTTTTATGATAAATATTAGTTTGCTATTTCAAAATACATTTTTTGTCACAAAACAAAGTGAAGATGATTAGCTCGTGGCAGGAACATCTGTCTTCTTCGGCGCTGGTATAATGGTACGCTTTGCCTTTTTGTTTGGTCTAGGAATAGCATTGTTGATTAGCAAACTTTTGGTATACTGCAAGTCGTTGTACATTTCTTTATAAGGTGCCAGAGCGTCTTCAATCCCTTTCTTCGATTCAAATCCGCGCTCCATGAAGGGGTCTACATCGAAGAGTAAGTCTTGAAGATCCTTGGCCAATTTAAAGCCCTTCTCCAAACTCTCCAAGGTCAGTTGGTTCTTTAATATCTGTGCTTGGTCCTCAACCTCGTCGTCGCTCTCTGCTGCTCCTAGTTCTTGCATTTCTTCTGGAGTCAATTCGTCGTCGTGAGAATTCAACAGTTCTTCCACGTCCCCGGACTCCAGATCTTTGAATCCCTTTCCTCCAATGGCTTGTCCCAGTTCGACTACTTTGTCGACGACGTGGTGCACGGCTGGGAGATGACTAACGTCTATCACAACGTCTTTCCAAAGCATATTCCAACAGGCATTGATTGTCGGTGGTCTGATTGCTTCAAGAGTTTCTTTTATGATCTTCAAGCACTCTGCCATGTTATAATCCCACCAAAGTTCGCTGACACATAGAAAAGGATTAATTATTTTAGCATCGACAATGCGGGTAAAGACGCGGAGAGTATAAATCGCTCTGAATAGTCCAATTAACCCTTGGTCGAGAGGCTGGATAATTTGTGCTGTGTATTCTGGTAAAAAGACAACTTTGACGTTAGGATCTTCGTCTTGTAGCTTTAAAGGGTGACATAGTTTAGTGTCCAAAATCAAAAGAACTCTAAACGGAATGTTTTTAGTAGCCATGTACACTTTGACTTCTGGGATAAAGCAGCTGTGAAACCAGTCTAGGAACTCCTCCTCCGTTATTTTGGTTTGAGGGTTGACTCTCCAGAACACAGGCAACTGGTATCTACTCTTCCTTCTTAGAGCTGTGGGGTTCAGCATTCGGTATACCACCATCGGCTTCACAATGCAGTTACCGGAAGCATTGGCGCAGAGCAGAAGGTTGAGTTTATCATTTGAAAACTTGGAACCCGGCGTATTGTCTTCCTCTTGCGACAGGAAAGTTTGTTTCGGCATTTTTTTCCAAAACAAACCGGTCTCAGCAGCGTTAAACACTTGATCCGGGGTATACTTCTTGAGATCCAAGATCTTCTTTAGTTGGGAGGTAAACTTCTCGGCTTCGTGGTGGTCCAAATGTGTGGCTTCTCCTTCTTCGGCTTTCATTTTCAAGTTATCAGCAAAAAGGTTAACGACTTCTATATCAACATTATTATCGGCATTATTGATTTGGTCCAAGTACATAAAAGCGGGTTCTTCCGGAGTGGCATTATAAAGAGTTACCCTCTTTTTAAATTTTTCGTACCAACCTTTGCTAGCGACGAAAGTAGTCACTTTGTCGAATTTGGTGTCTTCCTTGACTTGTTCAGATTTGTAAAGATCGTAGAGTCGCTTGGCCTCTTTTCTTATAATGGTTCCGTCGATTTCGATGTTCCTTGAGTTTTGATCGTCGATCCATTCGATGAGGACTTTCTCCATCCGTTGAAGAATGGCATCTCGCGCGTAGAAAGTCATCTTGGCGTTGTGTGGGGCGCCGGCAGCCACGCTGGATCTGATCTTATCTTCACATTTCTTGACAGATCTGACAGTTCCTTCGCTGAGGCCGAAGTTCCTCGCGACAGTAGTAGAACCTTCTCCCTGGGCGAGTCTGTCCAAGATAGCCACTTTCTGTATGAGAGTCAACGCCCTTCTTTTCATGACGACTCTGTCCACTTCTTCCCCGTCCCTCGCCTTGCGTTTCGCGCTCATCGTACGTGTTAAATAAGGAAGGTAGGTACGTACATAGGGTATACGTACGGCCCGCCCGATAACCGATCTCGCACTGAGTCGAGCGGGAGCCGCGTTGGAGCGGGGCGCGCGGCCGGGGACCGCGTAAGAGTGAGACGGCACCGTGTACAAAAAGTGACGCGTGCAAGAGCGAAACAGCGAATCGTGAAATTGCGTTAACGGAAACTACAGGCTTATCGGAAATCCCTCACGAATTTAATCATAAAATATCAAACATATTTCAATTCAACAATTTTATAAACACTTTAATTAGGCATTAAAATTTCACTATCAAAACAAAACACATAAGTCGTGTCGTAAACGGTTTTTAGTATCGCGGTCTGACACGCGAGAGTAACACGACTTTTCGAGAGAAAAACCGATAAACAGCTTTATTTACGCTTCATTTATGAAATACCGTAAAATGTTCACTACTTGAAAATGATGGATAATGTAACGATAAAGCAAAAGCCACATCCGCGTAAAGAATAAACAAAATATGAATAATAATAAATAAAACCAGTCGTTACAACGTTCTATTTGAACCCTTAATAAAACCACAAGAGTTAACTGACTTCAGAAGATTGAATATTTAGTTTATTTATATTACACGAAACCCGAGCTCAAAATACATGCTATGCTTATGCTTATGCTTATGCTTTCTTTCATTTAACACACTATCCTTAATATCCGATAAATAAAATGATGAACGAACGAATGAATGAATGAAAGTGAATGAATGAAAGTGAATGAAAAAGCGTGCTTATCACCAGATGGTGATCATTTTGATAATAATAATATTTGTTACATTGATATAGCGTACTTACCACTTGCTAAACTACTGAGGCAGAACGCAAAGACACTCACGAACACCTATTTCCCATTAATAATTAATTTTCCTGTATTACTTGAATTCCGTGCTAGAGTGCCACCTGCTCCCGACTCGGAGGCTGGAGCCAATGGGTCTACGGCAGAGGTCCTCAAACTTTTTTCTCCCGTAGATTACGTGTCGATTTGTTCTGTTTTGGGTAGACCCCAGTGATAGAATGGCTAGATACTTTCGAGAAGAATCATTCCCACGAGATTTTTATAGACACCGCATCACTGGCATAGTGTTTGTCTCTGACATACATATTAATACACGTATTTTTTTGGAATCAACCACTCTGGGAATAACAAATAATTATAAGCAATAATTAGTCATCCGAAATACTAATACAAATTGAAAATATCTCCCGAGTAAAAATAAATGCCGCCATAGGCACGGGTTCAATTCCCGTTGGCGGCATTTATTTTTACTCGGGAGATATTTTCAATTTGTATTAGTATTTCGGATGACTAATTATTGCTTATAATTATTTGTTATCCTTTATGCTATGCATAAAACCTTGTCTTATTAAAAAATAACACTCTGGGAATCACTGGTCTACGGCATCCCCAAATGGGGTACGTTGTGAGGCTGAAGATAGTGGATGGGAAATGGGAGAAAGGAATATGGGAAAGTACTTTGCTATTTAGATCTGTTCACCAAACACGGCTACAGCAATTTTTAGCAATATTATATTCATTTGAATAGATAATATATGATGCTAATAAGGCACGATCAAGTGAATCAGATACTCAAGTCGGGCCATGTCAAGAGTCAGAATAATAAAAGAGTTTGTATGAGACGATGTATGAATGTGAATGAGGCAAGAAGTGTGTGCCAAGACCGACTTGTTTGGCGGTCCGTCCTCTCTCCCTACCCCTGCGGGGAAACGGCGTGATGGTTCGAGTGTTAGTTAGTTTCGTTTGCTCGCAAGTGAACAGTTTCTTCACCACCTAGGATTCTTGCTGCAGAGTCTCCATCTTCTATCTTCGTGTCACCTGCTCCTGTTCTTCATTTTACTAAACTTAACTCACTTTATTTGTGTAATATTTATATTTTTTGTAATACCTGCATCAACTGTAAAGTGCCCGTGAGGTGATATCTCACAAAAGCGGCGCTATACAAATTGTCCAATAAATAGATATGTGAAACGTAGTATTACCAGATTGCCTTATAGGAAATATATACATTCATCAAAGGTTTCCATGTGTGAATGGTTTTTTTGGGTCATTACCTCCATCGGGAATCACGAATTCAGGAATGTAGTTCTTGAATTTCAGTGCGGGCTCACGATGTCTATTTCTCTAATTATTACATTTTTTGTTAATAAATAATATTAATACATAAAATTAAATGAATATAGCATGTAACTTTAATTGGATACTTCACTAACTGCTGTAAAATGTAGAGAAAATAAATTATTGAATTTCTTGGAACTGAATTTCTTTTTTTATAATTAAAGTTTTATTAAAACGTTTCAGTTAAAACGAAGGTAAATTACAAATTAAACTTTATTACAGTAAAAAAAATATATTCTTTTTAAATAGTAGCTGGCTAAAGGCAATATATATTTTCCTTGATAATATTCTAACAAACTCGCATATATCCAGTGTAAGGAACTGGCTTAAATAAGAAAATGGTAAATCGTCGTAAAAAATTGAAAATATAAATTGAGTATAGAAATTGAAAATAAAATTGAAAATAGAAATTGAAAATAGAAATTGAAAATCGAAATTGAAAATAGAAATTGTAAATGAAAAATAACTGCTCTGTGTTTGTCGAAAGACATACAGGAGAGATATTTATTTTCACATATACGGCACAACATGTGCCATTCACATACTAAATTACAGAGAATAGTACAGCAACATAAGGAATGCAACAATATAAATGTAAGTATAATGGTATAATCAGTAAATAGTAGTAAGGTTAAGAGTATGAAAAAAAGAGATATAAATAAAAATAAGTAGCAATCTGTAGTATAGTATTAAGTCAAAGTAAGAAATTATATGTAATAATATACAATAAATACAATAATATACAATATATTCACCGAAACCGGTTAAGATTCAGTTCATCGGCGCTAAAAAAGACGTCCCAATATGTGAAACATCGGCTCGTATGCAGTTCGGCTCGCATAGTTAATCCTGACCTTTACGTGCGGATCAAAGATATTAGAAGAACGAGATGTGCTACGCGCAGTTCGTACTGAGTGGAATTGTTTTGCCCAGTGTCGCCGGTTTTGTTCACCAATACTACTGCACACCTTCGCTTGCGCTAAGGTATCCGCACTAATACATAGAACAGATTTCTGTGCGTACACGTCCCGATACCGTTCAAAGTACCCTAATTAGGTAGTACTCCGGCTACGGTCCGGCGGCCAACATAGCATATCTCGTTCTTCTAATATCTTTGGTGCGGATGAATCTATCTGGCGGACTTGTGTACGCATACCGAAATGCTCGCCGTCTGGCCTGTGACGTTCCGCTCGCCGGTGAATATTCCGCTCTGCGCTCGATCCGTCGCGCGTCGCCTGTCGACCGAGAAGGCAAACCGCGAACATAAAGCCGCTCGCAGACAGTAACGGTAGTACGGTAATCAGTGCTCGTTCGAACGGCTTTCGTTGCAGTCGCGTCGCGCAGAGGAGTTCGCAAGTTCATTATGTGGACCGACGAGAAGGTAATTGAACTAGCCGGTTTATACCGACTACAGCCTGTACTTTGGGACTTCAATCACCCTCAACACACTAAAAAAAATTGTAAAAAGTTAGCTTGGCAACAAATTGCTCTAGCGCTAGGGACAGATGCAGGAGCTTGCTCTAATAAAATAACCAATTTACTTGCTTCATATCGGAGAGAAAGAAGAAAAGTAATAAAAAGGCAAGGTAATTAATTTTTTTTATTAAATACCTACGATTACTTAAAATTAGACGTATTGTGAATAGTTTATTCTGAATCCTGATCATTTGGCACTTTGATTCACAGGAGCAGATAAAAAATACAAAAGCAGATGGTATGCTTACGAGTCCCTGGCTTTTTTGAATGACAGAAAAAAGAAGAGACATTATAGAAAACTTCCAAATACAGAGGTCAGTATCTACATTAAGGCGATGCCATACGTAGTAATGCAAAATCATGTGTTTTTGGTTTGAAAATTTGGTCGCCTAGAAATGTTTCAGATGCTTTAATTAAATACTGCGAGTGGAATACATCTTGGCCTTTGAAATAATCGAGTATTTTTTAGATAAGTCTTTTTATAAGACCAGAAAAAAATAATGTATACGGCCTATGAAAACTGCTTTAAAGTTCAAAATCTCCTACTTACGAACCCATTTTCGGTTATGATTTTATTGTATAATGTGGCAAATTATTATTTATAAAATTTTAAAAAAATTATGCCTGAACATCCACAAAATAAAATAAAAGGCACTTTTTTGCCATGTTTTTTTCTTGCATAAATCAAAACAGGCGGATGGTGTTAAGTGTGAATTTAAACCTTATCGCCATCTACGTAAGGGTTGTTATTGATAGCTGCTCAATTTAAAATATTACACGACGTAGTGCATCGCCTTAAGCTTTAAGTACCAAAAAGAATATATGTATATGTCTTCGTTTCAAAGCTAGTAAGCTGGCATCTCAAGCTAGGATTTACTACCCTGGCTTAGGATTTATCTTTCTTAAAAAAAATTCTTAGCATCGTCTAACCGGCTCTAGTTTGTGTCACCGGAATATCAGTTTGCTATCCTAACTTTAAGGCGAAGCTTAATGCTAAACACTATTTTGCCAATCACTTTCTTTATAACGAATTGGTGTACATTATGATTACCAAAAAATATGCTTTAGATTTTTTTTTTTATTTAGAAAAAAAGTAAATATTCACAAGAGATAAAAATATATTACATTTTATATCAGACATCAATTTTTTTTGTTTACCCAATTTGTAGAGAAATATTCTCGGGTCAAATTGGGGAGCTAGTCTATGTGCTTATATACTATATATAGATAATAATATGTATAGTTACAAACATGGAAAAAGAATATTTTCAAAAATACTGTAAAATACTACAAAATATTGTAAAATAAGAAAATTACATATAATTATAGAAACAGAATATTAACAAAAGTCAACGAAAAATCAACAAAAATAAAAGCAACAATATAAGCAACAGAAATAAGCAACAGAATAAGCAACAGAATAATATCTGAAAATCATCGATAAAAGTAAGTCAATCTTCTCTGTAAAAATACAGATAAATTGAAGGTTTTCCTATCGTTTCGCTCGAGTAGAAAACTAGTTTTGTGCTTGAAATCGAACGTTTCTAGACTCCGTTTGTCGAGGGATTTTAATGCCTATTACCTACAATATAAGGTATACCAAGAATATACACATTTTTGGGTTGTATCTTCCTCTTAAAAACTAGCCTCGCGAAGGCCGGGCTTTATGAATCTGTGCGTATTCTCTGCCAACTATATATTTTATTTTATTTTTATTAAGATATTTATAACAGAATTCAAATAAAGAATGTCTTTTTTATTATTTTACTCTCCATAATGGCTCATAGTTATTTTTATTCATTATTTTATTTAGTTCAGGTTATTGTATACACTTGGAAAACGTTTTGTCTTTTTTATGTGAGAAATATTTACAAACATAACAGAAAATAATGCTTAGTTGGTGATATGCAAACTTATTCAATTTATTAAATAACTACGAAATAAATTCAAAAAAAATAATTTTAGTAAAACAATAAAAATAACCAAAGTGTTATTTTTATGCTACAGAGTGTAGATTAAGTATACACTAAGGACACAAAACACGAGTGTCATTTTATAAGTTCAGGAGGTTTTATTATTTTTTTTATGTAACAACTCACACGAGCGCCCATGTCTGTACAGTGAGCAATGGAACTCTGTCGCCACCTGTAACGTAAGGAGTTGATTTGCTTTTGGAATTGTTTTTTTTTTAATTTAAAATATTTGATTTGCTTTTTGAATTTCATAATATACTATACCATCCACTTAAATACACGTAGTGTTGATGAGACTGCCGGTAGTTCCTAAGAACGTTGCTATATTAATGCTAACATTGACATATTTTAATCTATTGATTATGCTATCTGTGGGGTGAATTTTATGAATGAAGTATTTTATGTAATTTTATACAATTCTATGATAGATGATACAGTAAATTCCCGAAATATCTTGGATTTAAAGTTATTATTGGCTGTAAGGATGCTTTAGCAGCCCCTCCCCCCTCCCCACCCAATAATGCAATACTGTCTGTAAGAGGAGATTGCAATAATGGACCATAATACTTTACCATGTTAGCTAATAGTCAATAAACTCGTTTCCAATTTGCTTAGTGGTCAAGACCCTGAATTCCGAATTTATATCGAATTAAAACATACTGCCTTAACGCTTTAAGTTTTTTTTATTTTTTATTATTAACTTTAATTTGTCGGAGTCTCTTTTAATGTAAAGGTTTTCTTTTATAATTTTATTATTCAATTTACAAATAACAGTTTATTTATCAACAAGTTCTGACAGCGTGACAGCTGTTTCAAAATATATACAAAAGAATTCTAGTAAAAAAAATGATTATTGGTAAAATTTATTTATCTCCCATTATAAAAATGACACCTAAATTAAAAACTAATCCGAGTTATAAAATTCATTGAACCAGAGATACAGAAAGACAGACGAACGAAATTAGCACTTTGTTGAGACAATAAATGTCGTTTTTGTTACAGATTACAAATGAGGCTGGACTAGCCGAAGGTGCAGAAAAACATAAATCTGAAATTGTAATTCCCGTTCCAGTTCCTAGTCAGCCACCCAAACCAAAAAAGAAAAAAGAAATAAAGAGAATTGAAAAGCTATCAGAAGCTATCGACGCGCTAAATACTGTTGAAATTACTCCCACGAATTTTATCGACGAACCCTCGAAAAATATCTCTGATAATTGCGATGATGAAACCATTTTCTTTTCAAAATTTATATGCAGGAAGATGCAGAAATATCAAGCAAGTATGAAAAATGCTGTTCAACGAGCAATAATGGACATAATATTCCAAGCTGATGAAGGAAAGCGTAATTTTTCTAACAATTACTACGCAGTGAGCAACGATCGTAAAACCTATGCAAGTTATACAGCTGTTTGTGCACCAAAACCTTCGAAATCACCTCAGTCTTCTCCGGCAAGTACTGAGGTCGATGCGTTACAACACACTGGTTCCGACTCCAGTGAAGATTTTATAATAAGCTGAAATGTTATGACAGCCCATTTATTGCCATTTTAATTTTTATTAATAAAAAATAATAAAACTTCACATTTTATTTAAATATTAATTTTATAAAATTATTAAACACTTATAAGTATTATGTAACTGAAACTGAAAAAAAAACCTTTTGTTTAATAATTACAAACAAAATAATGTTAAATAAAAGGATAAGTGTATGCAAGAATTGAAAGAGGTGGGATTGGGCGCGAATTTGAGTAATCTGAAAGTATGTTGCCTGTTGTATGCTGATGATGCGGTGCTGATTGCTGACAATATGGAAGATCTACAGTCTAGTGTCTAGGATGAACGAAGTATGTACGAATAATGAGTTATCAATCTTAACAGTCCATGAATAACCAACCATTTCATTAGGATGGGTTGTTTCACATAATTTCAACAGCTTTCAAAGTTAAATTTCAAGTTCTGTTATTATTTTATCATGAATCGGTTGTTTCATAGTGCTTGGATAATAACAGAACTTGAATAGGACTTTCACAGAACTTGAATAACTTTGAAAATTGATAAAATTGTTAAAATTCAATGAAACAACCCGTCCTTAAGAATTTTACCATCGGTGACTAAGGGCTAAAAATACGTACCTACACGTATATGAAATTCGAATATTCCAACATTTTGTAAATCAGAATTTACTTACGGGTTTACGTAATGAAATCGAGGACTGAAGTAGGAACCTACCTGTTTACTTTACGTAGAGTTTTACGGTGATTACAAACACACGAACAACACTATGTATATACACACACCATGGAGGGTGTCTACGTCCTGCGGGGTGGGGGAGGCCGGGTGTCCCTCCATTCCCCCTCCCCCCTCAGATAGACAGGTGAAGAGTTGCATTACGGTACAGCGGTCGGGGGAGGGAATGAGTACTATATACTACAGAATGGTATAGTATATTATATGCTAGGTACTAGATACTAGCGGTACTACTAGGGTTGCTGTTCTCAAACTGTGAAGACGCATCCGAATATGCGATTAATTAAGTGGTTATAACCTCTTACATTAAGGGCCAATTGCATCGAAAATAATTAAAGTAAGGTTTAAAGTTAAATATTTAAACTGAGTTTAAGCCCTAACTAAAGTTAAGCTAAAATTCAACAAAATTGAGTTGCACCAACATTAAAATAGTTAGTTTAAAGTTACCAGTGTTGCCATCGAAATGGCTTCGAATTTTCCTTGTATTTGATGTTTGTTAATAAAAATAAACACATAATTATTTTTACGCGTGTCAACACTGCAGTTCAACGCGCTTTATCATTGTCTTTGACGCATCTTTGACGTTTACGAAGTTTTGAGGTTATTTCGCAGCTCAGTTAAACATAAATAATAAAAATGGAAACAATCACAAAGTAAGTAGGTTTTATTATTGTCGTATGTGTATTTTATTCGACTTGTTATATTATTTTCTTCTCAATACGACGAACTTTACTTTCAGAGAGAGATCTTCAAACTTTAGCGCCGAAGATATCATTTTGCTGAGAGAGCTCGTGGAGGCCCACAAGAATATTCTTTTGAATAAAAAAAGCGATGCTGTGCATGTCAAAGAGAAGGACCAGACATGGGAACTATTGACAACCAAATATAACGCCTCCTGTCCCGCAAACCGTTATAGATCCACTAAACAGCTTAGAAACAAGTTTGAAAACTTGAAAAAGTCTGCTAGAAAGGTTTGTAGATTGTCACACATTGTTTTCTGAAGTCATGGATTGTTTCAAAATTGAAATGATGAGTTAATGTTTTTTCCAGGAATCTTCACAATTCACAAAAGAACGCCGAAAGACTGGGGGTGGTCCACCACCATCCAAGCTCAGCGATAATGCAACGTGGATGCAAGGTGCCATGCAAATATCCATGGAAGGGATCAACTCTGAATTTGATGACGATGCTTCTATAAGTAAGTTCTATATACTATCCACTGTATGATTAGCATTCCAAACATCTTTACTTTCATTCACAGTTATGGATTGCGAATAATCATTTATTCATTCTGTTTTAAGCTGCTGAAATTCTGCCGTGCGCCCCGATCCTGCACATAAGACCCAAGACACCGGAAGACCCAACTGTGGAAGAAGCGGATGTTCAGACACCATTTTTGATGGAATTTGTAAGAAAGACGTTAATATTTTTTACAATTTATTTATTTATTTAATATCAACGGTATAAATATACCCTAAACACTGATTAAATATCATAAAATCATTGTTAATTAAGAAATAATAAAAAAAATAGAGTATAACAGTTAATTGTGGCATTTGATTGAGAAATGACACCACAATTACATACAAATAAAATTGATTCTACTTTTTTATAAGAAAACTCTCTTTTTAACTTTTGAAGGTTATTCTCATCAATGTAATATATCATTGAAGAAGATAATAATAATAATCTAAATTAAAATATGAAAATGTACATGACACAGAAAAAATAAAAGATAGCGGTTGCAACTGGGACTCGAACCCAGATCTCTCGTCTGGTAAAACTTTTCCATAAGCACAATACGTGTTGAAAAGGGAGAACTCATTTACCCGCTATGAGTATGGAACTTGTCCCCCAACTGTTAGCCAATTATTCTTCCCACAATAACATGGAATAATGATGTCTTTATAGGTGGCAGTGGAAGATCCCCCACTCCCTTGTGCATCGGAGTATCAAGGTGTAGCGACTAAACGCTTACCAATAACACCATCCCTGAAAAGTGAGTTTAGTTGTGCCTTAAGTATTATAGAATCTTATTATCTTAACAGCATCTCACTAAATGTTTCAGTAAATTTGTCTAAACTAGGTAGTTTAGACAAATAATTTAGAAAGGTAGTAGGTACTTACTATCTAACGTTTTTAATGTAATGTAATATTTTTTTAGGCCTATCAAGAAAAAGAAAATTATCCACGCCAAACGATGTCCGCAGAAATTTCATGGAGTTGGCGGATGCACAAAAAAAATCTGTAGATTTGTCTACAGATTTAGACCTCGAGCACAAAAAAATTCTTCACAAACAGGAATACAGGCATCGTGAAGCTATTTTTGAATTAAAAATTAAACAGATGAAACATGAAGACAGGCATCGTGAAGCTATTTTTGAATTGAAAATTGAACACATGAAACATATACACGAGTTAGAAGTAAAAAAATTCAAAGAGGAAAACCGAAAGGAGAATGATTTCCCGTTACAATAGATTAAAACATTTATTTTCTTTCTTTCTATTATTATTTGTAAATCTTTTTTATTTTTAAGTTAATTAATACATTATTTTATACAAAAAATTACAATAAATGAGCAAAATAACTGTTGACAAGATTTTGTCGTATGTCATTATTACCCTGTCCAACATTTTCAGGAAAATGTCCTCCGTCAATTTCTTGGAGAATGGTGACAAAGTCTGGTGGCTCTGTGACATTGTTGTTAGTGCATATGTTGTGCAACACCGCTGTGGCTACAATCACGGCTTCCACTCTTGTGGCATCGATTCTCAATTTCATTCCTACTGCAGGAAAACGCCTTTTCCATATCCCGAAAGTCCTTTCTACAACATTTCTTGTCCTGATTTGGCTTTCATTGTACAAAAGTTCAGCGTCAGAAACAGGATTTGCCAGTGGGGTTAATAAATACGGTTTTACCGCATAACCACGATCGCCAACTAGGTGTCTGGCTCCATAGAGCCCATCTTCCAGTTTTCCTTTAATTCTGGAATTGTTAAAAATGGTGCTGTCATGTGTAGAACCTGGCCATCTTGCCACAATGTTGGTTATTTTGCAGTTGGCATCCACTATTGCTTGCACGTTGTATGAAAAGTAATCTTTTCGATTACGGTAATACTCAGCATTGTTCCCTCCAGGAGAGAGAATTCCTATATGGGTGCAGTCGATGGCACCAATTGTGTTGGGAAATCGAGCAATGCTGTAGAACTCGTTGGCACACTGCTGAATTTCATTCTCTGTTTGAGGAAATACAATATATTGTGACCGAAGGCGGGCTATTGCTCTGCTAACCCTGTCTACTACACGCGAGACAGTACTTTTATGCACCCCAGAGATGTCTCCTGTGCATCTTTGCATCGTTCCTGTTGCATAAAAATGCAATGTTATTAGAACCTGGTCCACAGCACAAACAGCATGATTTCTGAAATGACAAAAAAATGTATTTTGTCAGTTACATACAATATAACTATGCTAGTATATTATCAATAGAACTTATTAGATACATTAGTTTAAATAAACCTACTTGTTTGTAGACGTTGTGATGTCATTAGCAATGAGTGATGTTAATTGCCTAACCATACTTTTCGACATCCGAAATCTGGCGATAAAATCCAACTCTTCCCATAGAAAATGATCGGTTCGTGGATTAAATTGTTTCTTTTTTCTATTTCCCACATATTCTAGAATCAATCGATTATCAAAACCCGGATTGTCGGACATTTTTTCAACTATTTTCTCTTCAAACAATATTTCGTTCCTTGAAAGGTGGTGACGGATGACAGCTGAACTAAAATTGACCAAAATCTAACTTTAAACTCTCAACATCGCTGGGTTAAATAAAAGTAACTATTTTGTAACAATTTAGTTAACTTTTATTTAAACGAAGTTGAAACAACCCATTTAAGCAAGAAATGATAAAAAAGTTACTTTTATTTAACCTTAACTAAAAAGTAACTTTAACTATTTTCGATGCAACTGAGCCTAAGACAGTTTAGTTGTCGTCGCGCTTTATTTGATAACTAATAATCCTAATAGTTAAGTTATCAATAACAAGTTGATGTTATTTCCAGTCTATAATGGAATTGGTGATTCAGCAGGGGTGCCCGGGTTCATCGGGTGAGGTATGTTCAAGATGCGCCTGCCCACCGCTGCATGGCGTGGCAGATCGGGAAAGGCTGGTTCGGGGAGACCCTTTGACCTCTCCAACTGATCTCTCGACCCATCGTCTTAACGCCACAGTGGGAGAGATATATTCATATGTCCGTCACTCCTGGACACATTGATCCCTTTATTCCTACCCAACCCTCTTATCTTTTACCTTACCATAACTTCCTCTCCTTTCTTTTCTTGAAGAAGATCCTCCATACAGCATCCCTAAAGACGACAAAAGCCCTGAGGGAAATTATTTTCCTCAGGGCCTCCTAAGGTTTTTAAATAAAATTTAAACTAAAAAACAACGTTAGGTTCTTGAGTTCGTGGTTTAGGTTAAAATTAAATTTAATATTGTTTCACTATTTAGTTAAACAATTTTACAAATGCGTTATAATTTACCCACCTCACTCAATTTTAGCGTCGCTACACCAGGCGATTCGTTTAAGAACGAACATTCAGACCCTGCACAGAAAATTCCCACAATAGACAGCGCTGCAAACTTATGCCTTACTTTCAGCGATTGTCTGGTTATTTGATGCGACTGATCACACTTTATTCAAAGCATTCTTTAACCATCCTGGTGCCAAAAATATGGTCACGTGGTTTGCCACCAGCTGGTCGAAATGATTCCCAGATTTCATGTTAGAGCAAGTCTATTAATTTGGTTGTCTATGATGTCTACTCTTGATGTTACGTTCATGGCAGAACGTAATGAAAGATAAAAACAAAGGGGTTTATGTAAGGAGCGACAGTTTGACAAGGCCTGAGGAGTTGGGGTAAGTCTGCAGCTTTGAGTGGGTAGCAAGTAGCAAGCAGCAAGGTCACAATGGGGCGACGGTGAAAGGGTAGTATTACAATTCATCGAGGGTAGCGGTAGCGCACTTGCGTCAAATAACACTAGGAAACATGAGGTGACCAAATGCTAAAAGTAAATACGAAAACAGATAGTTTCAAAAGAACAAATTGCTGTTGAAAATATGTAAATATAAATGTATGGATTTGATACTACCGTGTCAGACGCACCAACCCAACTACTCTCGAATCTCATTTGTCCATAAATCCTATTTAGCATTACCATCATATATGGCTTTAGCGATGACCGGATAACTCATCAAAATGATAATTCATCACATCTTTAAAAAGTTATATAAAGTCATGGAAAGTGATGAAACAAAAACTTTATTAACTGGGTTAAGTAGGTTAGGTTTAAAAAAAAATTTCATCGTTTCTAATGATTTTATATAACTTTTTAAAATTATGTTGAATTGTCATTGTGTTGATTTATCATGGAACCGGCTTTAGGATTTAAGCACACATAAGATTTAAGCACACATATAAACCTGTATGTACGACATAGAGCTTTGTGTCACTAATAAATATGATTATGGCAACACCATTGTTTGTAGTTAGGCCCCTATGAACCTAAGCCCGCGAATTGCAATTAAAATAATTAAAAATATATATTTCATATTACTTCATCGCTTGTCCAGATAATCCAGGTTCCAGAGTTCATTGAACCGTAGTTACAGGCACACAACCGAAATTAGTATTTTTAACACACCAAAAAAATAATTGCGTAAAGATATAACTTTGGACTATTTAAATCTATGTATTTAATTAAACAACTAAGTAGCCATGGTCAGTGACTGAGTTGGCATCGTGTTTGGGTCTCACCCGGGCGTCGTGTGTTCAATTCCTCGGCTTGCTAAGTTCTCCATCACAACACAAGCAACATTTTTCGCTTACTGTGGTGGTAGTAGGAGATTTTCAAATATTGACAGGTTATTCGTAACCCCGGAAATGTTTGTCTTTCTTAAAAAAAAAACAAGAGAAAAAAGAAATACCTGGATATTTTAAATAAGCAACGTGCGAAACAATCACCTATAGTACCTACCTAACTTTTTTTTTTAAATTGTGTGTATATGTGAGTTTTGATCTTGGCTCTAAATCTTGGCAGTATTGTCCCAGAAATCCCAATATTGAATATGTCACCCCACCAGCAGAGTAGGTAGGCTGCCAGGCTGGCTGGGCGGCTGCACTCTGCACCAGTATTAGTCACGAGGCTGCGACAGGGTGGAACGGGTGGATCAGGGTGTATCAGGGTGGATCAGGGGGGGTGGCCACCGCACCCGACCCCATAACCCGCGGGATGCAAGCTAGCTGCAGCGTATTCCGCCGTCCTGTGCCGCCGAGGGGGGTGGGGTGGTTGCATAGTAATAGTAACGAAAAGTAAGAGTTTGTCTTCAATGAATGGCGGATGCGGTAAACACTCAACAATTACAGTACACGTTGTTCGTACAATAATAATAAAACCTGAATATCTTATTATTGATAATGTTATACCGTTCAGTGAAATATAAACCTAAAAAACAGGCAAAAGAAACCATACAAGAGTCCCAATTGTCTACAACTTCTTCATGGACGCAATTGATCGTTATCTTTGTAAATCCTATCGAGCATCGTAAATTTTGTTTGGAATTTCTAGGTGTACTATTTTCAGATCGTTATTTCTAAGATGTTCCAAGGAATTTTAAAATTCATGTCTTAAAATGAAATTGTTCATCGTATTATTGGAAATAAAGTTTTCTACTATTCAACAAGAAAAAAAACATGTTTAAACTCGGGTAATAACTGCTAATTCACAATAAACAAATATACATAAGTCCGTTACGAGTTACGCCAACAACTGTGAATTACGTTTAAAAAAGACATGTTCGCGTGACCTGGACAAAAATCGATGGACAATATGGATATTATTTTGTTATGTGAAAACGCACAACTGCTGTTCCCAACCATCCGGAGCCAGTGAGACTATGACACCCCAATCGAGGTATGTTGTGAGGCTGAAGCTAGTGGGGAGGGGAAGGAGATGGGGATCAGAAAGGTGGCGAATTATCTGGTTAATCAGATCTGGTAACCAAACACGGCCAAAGCCATTTCAAGCAACGTTTCAATTTCGAATGGTGGTCTTACACCAGGGCGATACTGAGAGTTTCTTACTCTCTGGAACGTGTCGCAAATATACTATACATTATTTTAAATGAGTAATTTGTGAAATAACATAAATTAATCAAATAAAATTTACTTGCGCACGCCGGAACCTCCTGCTTGCTAGTCGAGAGCCTTACCCCTCGACCATGGAGGCCGTCGAACTAAAAAAAATAAGAAATTACCAAAAATATATCGTGTAACCATCGATAAAATTGTGGGATTTGTGAATCTGAAATAATACATCAACAACATGGCAACATTGCTGCAGAATGCAGAATGATTTATTTATGAGTGCAGCTTGTCAGAATTCTTGACATATCAGTTCCACTTTTGAAAATTACAATTACAATAATTTTCTATTGAAACATTATATTTTAGTAAGATATTTTAACGCTTGTCATTGTAATAATTAAGCGAAAATAGTGAAAATATTTAATAAAACACGACTCGTTTAAAATAGAGCAAAAATCTCTCGACAAATGCTTTAGTTGCTTAGATAAAATGTGAATTTTTTCATGCCTATAACATATTAAATAACAGAACAAAACGTGTTTTAAATAATTTTCGGAGGTTACTTTGCGATTTTTTTCTATCGAGGGAATTTCATATAAATAACGTTTCGGCATAACAAATGTATAGATATTATCTTAAAAAATAACATATATTTTATTGGAACTTAAAAACTTAAAGAGTTAGAGAGAAACTTGTTATAAATCGGTCGAAATTTCGTATGCCATGTAAAAAAAAAAAAAAAAAATTGCCCATTTAAACGAAATTAATAAATTCACCTTCCCTCCCTCCATAAAGTGAAATGATGGCAGAAGTGTCCTTTGAATAAATTAAAAATATACTAATCGAAGATTTCCAAATCAAAAAATTACCAAATATTAATGACAAATTAAAAAAAATCAATACTTCTAATAAGTACTAAAAGAAAACAAAAATATCAATTCATGTAAAATCAATAACTCACCAATCATCATGAAAAATTAAAAAATCTTTAAAAAACTGACATTAGAAAAATAAAAGAAACTAACAAACTTTCAAATGCAATTAAAAAACACTTCAAAATGATGACAAAAATAATGTAAATAAACGCATAAGTTTAAAAAAACATCCGACAGTCAAATAAATTAAAAACAATGCATAAGCACGCAAATATATATTTATTTAATTATCAACGACCTTCGTAGGGGCCTTTACATAAGAATACATTGTAAAATATATACAAACACAACTGAACTGTCTCAGTAAAAATCTTTTGTATTTATTTAGTGATAACTGACTCGGTATAGTTATTTCCCTCCATTAGTATTCTGGGCAAAGTGGCATACTATGGTAGTTAGTCACAAAATTTCTGCACTGAAATAAATCCCGACATCTGCTTTACGCTGTGAAATCAGAAAGCTTATAAATGCAAGCAATTCTGGACGATCAAATGCATCATTTAGAATTTTATATAGAAATACCAAGTCAGTGAAAATCTTCCTGTCCGATAATTTATATAGCACTATTCATATCTTAATATTTTGAAACAATTTTAAACTTTTTCCACGTAATAATTGGGAAAAAGTTAAAAATTGATCCATATATATTATTTCACCACGAATCGTTATTTAATAAAAAATAGATTATACTCATAGCATTTAAAAGAATATTGTAGTTCAACAAAATTGCTTGAATACCCATTTTAAAACTTAGTATAACCCCGTAAGATTGTAGGTACCATACGCTACCTCAATAAATTTCTAGCGCCGCAAAGTACCTACTTACATAATATTATATTTCAACGTCCTAATTTAAAACTTTTCACAGTATTCTGTTTTTCATGTTAACATTTACAAGTATCCTTTTCATGAAACATTTCCATAACGTTTACAGGTAAACACATATTTTCAATGTGTGCACTCCGCTTCTCTACACAATCATTGCTTAAAAGAGAAGCGTAGTATTGTAATTGAATTGTGTACGTTATCAATTTCAATAATAAAAATAAAATGATATTGATGATGCTCAAATGTTCTCATAAAATACTTTCTATCAAAACTATGACTTGTCGTTTAAATGATCTTATTTGTGTTGGTGACATACTATTTAAATCTGGCAGCAAGCTTAACAGAAACATGGTATTTGCGTTACTTGCAGAGTTATCCTCAGTTTTGGACATTTTAGATTTTAAATAATTATTAAAACGTTCATCAACCTCACTTAATTTCCTTTTTTGCCCTGTGCTATGTTGAGACGAGACTGATAGGGGGCTTGGCGATGGTAAAGCACAAGTCTGTGGTGAAGAAGTGAACAGAATTAATGGGTCATCTTGGATGAAGGACGAGTCTGATTGCGATGGTGATGCAGGTGGTGCATTCTGATCTGTTTCTTGTGTGTCATCATCTTCGTTTTTCACTTCTCCAGTTAGGTCAACATTCGGTAAATAGCCAGGTATCGTTCCAGCTGTTTTTATGAACGGTATTACAAACTGCATCGCATCTGTCAAATAGTATTTCCTTTTTCTCGATGACACGCTTGATTGCGACTTAAGATTTCGCACGAAAACAGAACGGAGGTTTTTCCATTTTTCCTTTGCTTGTAGTGCTGGAACAAATAGAATAATATAAAAAAAAAACTTTTTTTTACTTCTGTTTAAGACGAGAAAATACCCTAAAATAAAGCCAGAATCTTAACGACGTAAGTGAAGCAGCCGTGTAGAAAACATAATATGCGACCGTGGTGTGTATTGGACAGACTTGCGGTTGAATTTTCCCTATCAAATCTATAAAATAAAGTAGGAATCCTAACGACATAAGTGATGAAGTCGCGTAAAAACAATATTCAACGCGCAGCCCGGCGTAATGGACGGACCTACGGTCGACTTTTCCCTAGCAGGCCTAGAAAATCGATATTTCCGTGGGAAGTTTCAAGAGGGAAGTTACTAATTCATCGCCAAGAAAAATAAAAACTGTTGCCTACCGGTAATTTTATAGTTGAAAAACGTTTTGTAAATTTGTCAAACCGTTTTAAATAAAATATTTTAATGGTAAGGTCCTGCTTTTATTAATCTTAAAAATAAATAACTTATATCCGTAGGGATTCCTCTATAAACATTTGAAATTTGATTCATATATTCGTCAGAAATAATTAAAATGTGAACCCCCGCTGTTAGATTCTTATGGCTCCTTGAGATATTTAGCAATTGGTTCCGTATTCACATCACTTTCTTTATACATATTTTGCTCGAGGAGATTAATCAAACAGTATCAAAAATTGTATTATTTTATATGGAATGCCAAAATACCTATTCAAAATACCAGATAGAAACAAGTGAAATTCAATGGCACAATGCTTCAATTTGTTATGTTGTCATTTAAATAATTGTTTAAGTGGTCTAGACAGGAAGAATATGGTAAGAATAGAAAAAAAATGCCCAACACAGAAACAAGTAAATTCAATAAGTCTTTTCATTCTATTATATTATTCTGTTCGCATGTAGTGACGCAGAAGGCCTATTTATGTTTTTATTGATAAAGGATTTGTTTGCAGAAACAGTGACGGTGGTATAATCGAGCTTCACTAATCAAACATTTCATTGAACAAGGAAACTTTGGTATTTCACCGCCTCCACGATTGCCGACACAAATGACGACAACGATTGCGAATTTCCTCTTGATAAATAAAAATATTTTTTAATTAAATTTGTTACACACTACAAAAGAGAAGGCATTCCGTTATTCCATAATTAACACCTGAAGAAAATTTCATTTGACGTCATCGTACAACCTTAGCAAATCTTTACATAAATGCTCAATTTTCACGAAATAACACTTCCATCTCAAAATAATAATATTATTTAAATCAGTACACTATACGTACAAAACATTATTATAACATAAGTAAAAACATACCTGTTAAATTAACTGCTTTTCCCACATCCGACCACGCTTTTTCTGTAACATCCTTGTTAGAATATTCCTTCAGCGTATAATTGTATAAACAAGGATATTTTTTCTCCACTTCGGAAACAAATTTAATATTTAGTAACTGTTCCGACATATTTAGTGTGTCGACGACGTGAGTGGCGACAACCGACAACCCCGCACGGCTGATCGCGGGAGACTGGCGGACTGGGACTGGCGTCGTCGCGACTCTACCAGGCCATTCGTACATTGAGATACTTGCATGCAACTCGAGATTTGGGCGCGTAGCTTAGTGAAGCGACGCGTCGACTACGGGTTTGACGTCAGTTGCACGCTTCTGATAGTGCTGGTAGCACGCTATGCCAGTTGAATTCGCATTTAATACTCGTTTGGACAGAAATGGCGTCCGAACGCGATTTGAATGTTAAATTTGTTTTGGAGGTGGGAAAAAAAATCCATGTTTATATCGGAAAGCGTGAATGTGTAAAAAAAAGTCAATTTGGCATCATTCTCATGTAGTTCCCTGGAGGCGAATTATTATTTACTAGCTGTACTCCGCCACGAGTTGCTATGGATCAGTATGTCTGTGTAGATAGAGAAACAATAGCGCGTGTTGCTTTTACATCCAACAGATAGCGCTATTTAAAAAAGCATGTTTTTCCAACAAATGGCGCTGTTTAAAAAAAAGAAAGTTTGTCGAACAGATAGCGCTGTTTTTTTCAAAAAGCATGTTTTTACCTGTCACAGTTGACATCTATATAATGTAAGTATATAGAAACACACGCGTATTTCAATGGAACGTTGTGGCAAAGCTTTAGAAGCAATCGATGAAGAATTTTCGGGGATTTAAGATTTTGAACAAACGAACATAATATATACAAATCTTATTTTATTTCATTTTTTATGCTTATAAAGATAAAGAAGAACTGAGAATATTACTGCTTTCGTCGCTAGGCACTTGACATCGTATTGATTCGACGGCTACACATGAAAAAATTATCAAGTTGTGTACGGAAACCAGCATTAAAGAGTGGCATATTATTAGGTGACTTGTGGTTGCATTGCAGTCGCGTCGCTAATTATTTCTGTGTACGAAGGGCCCAAATGTCAGCAACGTATGCCTGTGTATGTACGTAAATCCGCGCATATGTATATGTCGGCAACGTGCATGTATTATAGATGAACTAAAATATCAAAAATTTGTCCGATTTATAAAAGCGGCATAAAGATTTCTGTGGAAAATTACAGACCGGTAGCAATACTATCTGCACCGGCTAAATTGTTCGAATTGATTCTTCATAAATTCACACTACCACAATTTGAACCGTTTCTAATTTCTGAACAGCATGGATTTAGAAAAGGTCGATCGACAGAAACCAACCTATTGGTGTTTACGGATTACGTATCTAAATCATTAGACAAAGGCCATCAAGTAGATTGTTCATACAATGATTTTTCAAAGGCCTTCGATACTGTAAATCACGACGTTTTACTCAATAAACTGGCTACAATAGGATTCTCCATAAGACTTCTTACTTTTTTTGCTAGCTATCTTGCAGACAGGAAACAGTTTGTGTCTCATGGACTATTCCAATCTAACCATTTCTTTGTACGATCGGGGGTACCCCAAGGCAGTAATTTAGGCCCACTCCTCTTTTCCATATTTATAAACGATATTTCAGAAGTAATTCTGCATTCTAGGTTTCTTCTCTTTGCTGATGACTTAAAACTTTTCTTAGAAATACTAAATTTAGAAGACTGCAATCAACTCCAGTCAGACATTAATAGAATTGTTGAATGGAGTAAAATAAATCGGATTGAGTTTAATGTTTCTAAATGTTTAATTTTGTCATTCACTAGGGCGAGTCATACCTGGTATTACCGGTATACAATGGACGCCCGAAGTTTAAAACGTGTCTCGACAATGAAGGATCTTGGAATCATGTTTGATAGTAGACTGACATTTCATGCTCATATTGAGGCGGCATGTAGCACTTCACTTAGAATTCTGGGCTTTGTTCTACGCACTGCAAGGAAATTCAGAGATAACCGGGTGCTTATAGTTTTATTTAATTCCTTAGTAAGGAGTAGACTTGAAAGTGGGTCGGTGATTTGGAGTCCACACCAGGTTAAGTATTCTCTTATGTTGGAGAGAGTTCAGAAGAAATTCTTGAGATTTCTCTACATGAGGGAGTATGGCTACTACCCGTGGCTCTATCCCACTGACTTTCTTTTGGGTATGCTCGGAATGAACTATCTACGCGTCAGGAGAGATGTGCGCATTGCTACACATTTCTTTAGACTGATTCGTGGATGGTTTGAAAACTCGGTCATCATGGAGAGCATTCATTTCTATGTTCCCGATGGTTATCTACGTCACCGACAACATAGACTATTTTATCTCCCGGCCTGCAGAACTAACTTGCCAATGGTCATGCCGGTGGGGAGAGCAATCTTGCTGTTGAACAGAATAAATTCGGATATCGACATGTTTGCCATCAATGAAGCTTCCTTTAAAAGGCAAGCTCTATTATCACTGGTATAGTCAATATACACACTGTAAATATTAATCTTTTAATTCTTATTATAAAAATTATTTTAAAAACGCTTTGAAATGAACAACTTTGTAATGTTTTTGAAATTAATAAACAAATTGAATTGAATTGAATTGAACTATATCGCGGTAATAGCCAAGATACTTGGGACTTTAGCCTTGTGTACCTTGTGTAACTTTGCTTATCCGCTCCGAGTGCCTAAACCCACCTGACTAGCTTTCTTCTCGAATCTCTTCGAAGAAATAATTCTTTCATACATGGCTTGAACTTTAATACGAATAATAATGCCTCTTGGATCTCTTTCCAACTGCATTTAGTCTACTTCCGCCCTTCCTTCCTGCCCTGTCTTAGGTACAGGAATGAAATCATTCAAGAGAAACAGATAATCAAAACATGTATAATATTAATAAGAACAAAAGGGCATTTCAAATTAAATGAAAAGAATCATTATTAAAAATTAAATTAAAATAATCATCATTCCAAATTCAATTAGAATAATCATCATTCAAAATTAAATGATAATAATCATCTTTCCAAATTAAATGAGGATAATAATCATTCCAAATTAAATTAGAATAATCATCATTCTAAAATAAATTACAATAATCATCATTCCAAATTAAATGAAAATAATCATCATTCAAAAATTAAATGAGAATAATCATCATTCCAAATTAAATGAGAAAACACATCTTTCAAAATTAAATGAGAATAATCATCATTCTAAAATAAATTAGAATAATCATCATTAAAAATTAAATGAGAATAATCATCATTCTAAATTAAATGAGATTAATCATCATTTTAAATTAAATGAAAATGGAATAATATATTATATATATATTAGCAGCATAAAGTTCGTTGCTCAAATGCATTGTAAATATAATTTTCTATTAGTTATCGACGAACCGGTGGATGCAATCTGTTGCAAGTTGATAATAATTAGTCTTGTATCCATTTAGTAATAAGATAGATCATTAAAGAAATATATTATATATTTGTACGGCGCCCTTGAGGTGATTTTTACAAAAACGGCGCTATACAAATCATTCAAATATTATGATATGACTGAAACATTCAAATGTAAAGCTGGTTAATTAGTTAAAAGTATGAATGTCTACAGGTCGAGAAAGTAATTTCTAACATAGCGTATTATTTCACAGTAGACTGAAAAGTGAACCGTAGTCCGTCCGGTTCGAATCAACGCCCGTGCGCCGTGCGTGCAGACTAGACACGCAAATACCTCCAAAGGCCCTTACACATATATAAACCAACACACACAAAGTACAAAGTACATAAGAAATAATCACTCGTGAGTCAGAGGGCGCCCCAAGCAGTTTAATGCGAACCTAGACGTCAACAAACCCTCCGTCAATATTCGCCACTACGCCAAAAGGGCGAACCTATCTATAACTTATGGAAACAGGCAACAGAGGGATTAGAATCTTGTTTTTGCTACGTGCACTCGTCAATGCGTTCTGACAATGCTCGCTCAAATTACAACATCACATTGTATGCAGTTTAATTCCATTGATAAAATTAATAGTATATTGTTGGAATGCGTAATTTCTATTGTTATACAGGTTTTCCAATAAGAGGTGTTATTTTGATATTCAAAGAAACTTTTCCCGTAAAGATCAATGGTTTCGTTGCTTGTGTGGCACGTAGCGCCGACTTGTTGAAAGTAAACGTTGTCCAGATCAATACCATCCAATTCCGGCATTAAAAAACCATTAATCATCTCTCGATAGCGCAATCCATTCACCGTAACTGTTGCTCCAGCCTCATTTTCGAAAAAGTAAGGTCCAATGACTCCCCCGGACCATAAACCGCACCAAACAGTCACACGTTGAGGATAGAGAAGCTTTTCAACAATAACTCTTGGGTTTTCCGAGCCCCAGATGCGACAATTTTGCTTGTTGACGAAGCCACCGAGGTAGAAATGGGCCTCATCACTCAAGATGATTTGCATTTGATTCACTCAAGTGAATTTTAATAATTTCAATGCATTGTTGAAGCGTGTATCGTTCCATTTTTATTAATGGTTTAGTTTCTACTTGTCAGATGTCAAAAAATGACAGCTTCAAAAGTAACATCTACCGAAATAGCGGGCTATTCAAAATAACACCTCTTATTGGAAAACCCTGTATAACAAGCAAGATTTTAATATCCAGGTGATTCTTAACCTCCCCCTCCCCACTCCTTCCACTAAAGTCTTGGGACTTTAGTGCAGTGTTTTCAGTAAGAAAAATGTATCAACAATCTACAATATTCAGCGACAACAAATTATAATAATTTAGATCAAGCATTTGGACGCGCACTGCCATTGTGTAGTTTACGTCTGCATCGGCAGTGAAAAAAATAAGCAATAAAACGAAGATAACGAAGTGGTATTGAAGCGTATGTGTGTGCGTTTTATTGGTGTTTGTGAGGCGGCGAGAAAGAGAAGATAACCTTCGCGTATCAGCAATGGTAAGGTCACACGGCGGCGGGGGGAGGGGGGGACTGAAAGCGGGGAAGGGGGATTATTGTTGGGGGAATTGAAAGAGGAGGGGGTTGCGCAACTTCACGATAAAGGGGCCGGGGAAGTGGGAGGAGGCTATGTTGCCAAACTCTATGCGGGCCATTTTTGTTTTGTTATTTTTTTAAAACTTTTTTATGTATTTAAGTTTGTATTTGTAGGCAAACGAATTAAATTTAGCAGGGTGAATATAGATTCAGTGATGAATTTCTAAAGAAAAATGAAACAATAATTTTTTATAACTTGTACAGCGCCGTTTTTGTGCAAAATAATCCCAAGAGTGATGTAAAAATATATATTGTACACGTGTACTTTTTTCCTTTATTTTTCATAGGGTTTTTATCACAAATATTTCTTGAAAAGTAGCTGACGTGTACCCGGTATTGCTCGGCGTTATGAATGGTTTGTTTGGAGTAAAGTTTTGAGATTGTGAATTCGTGTGTACCTGGAAAGCGAATCCATTTTTAAGGTGTAGATTATATCATTGTAGAGAATTGAAAAGTTAACTTTATATAAGTTTTGTTTCACTTGATCCTGCCAAGTATTCATTGAAAGAACGGAGACGGAGGACGGAGAATTGTATTATATTGTATTACATTTAATATTATTTGTATGTTTAGCGCCGTTTTCGCGGAAAAACACCTAATACATGTAATAAAATTTCAAATGTGTCGAATGTTCACCAGTGTAGAGCGAGAGTTTCGCGTGTTTTCCGTCTATGCACCGGCAGCGAAGGGATCAACGATGCTAGTTGGTCGGAGCATCTTCCATTGAAATAGCGGTAGAAAAGGGACAGCATTTCTATTCTCTGCTCCAAAGGCTGCAAGACTGGACAGAGGCATGTATTTTGGGGCTCTGAGGTGGTGATATCAAAGGTGATTGCCAAACCCGACAGCGGGAGAGGAACGCATTAGATAATTTGCTAATTCCCCTAATCTGGTAATCTAATTTCTAAACTAATTTTTTTAGTTCATTGGATTTATTTTTTGTTTGTACAAAAATTATTTATTTTCTTTATTCTATCTAATGTTCCATTACCGTTTTAAGTTTGTTATAGTAAAGCGCACTTGAAGTGAAATGACAATAAACTGCGCTGTATAAATACCATGTTATTATTATTATTATATATGTTCGTACAGACATCATATTGTGCGATAATAAATCTTTACTTTTCTGTATGTCAATCAGTAAGCAATTTGGGAGGCAGGTTTGGCTTCCGCCGCCCCGGGAACCATTTATTGGATAACCTGGACCTCTGCCATAGGTCACCCCAAGAGGTTCGATACGTTTGGTGACTTAGCAGGGGTGCCCAGGTTGCGGGCGACAGGCGATAGATGCGTCTGTGTATCTGGTTCACTTGATCGTGCCATGTCTTCCTCGAACGTCCGCAACTTCTTCTACCATTAACATTAGCGTCATATAATTATTTTTTTACATAAATGTAAAAGCCCAATGGGCGTATAAATAAATAAATGAATAAATAAATTAAATTAAATTTCTATAAATGCAAAATAACTATAAATATTTAGGAATAAAGTATTTCAACAACCTTCCGATTGAAATAAAGAAATTAAAGGATATTAACACACTTACTGGTCTAAGGCAGTCAAGTCTTAGATCAGCGACATCATCTGCAATTGGAAGGTTGAAAGAGCCTAAGCGAAATCCGAAAACTAAGTTTGGTGATCGTGCATTCGGAGTATCCGGCCCTAAGGCTTGGAATAAACTTCCTATGGAATTGAGATGTATAACCAGCCCAACAGAATTTAGACCCAAACTAAAAACTCACTTTTTCATACACTCATTTCCATAAATCCGTCATTCTATCCAAATATTTCTTATTTTTTCATTTTTTTTTATACTGTAATTCTTACATTATCTAGCGGTTCCGTTTATTCAATTTTTCTATTAACTTGCCTACCCATGGACAATGGACAATATCAGCGGGAACATAACAAGTCAATCGGTTTAATTGTTGGCAGATGAATCATCTAAATGCGTTTAAGATTGACGATTGATTTTATTCATTAATTTTATTCATTTGACATATATATCCAGCTAACAATAAAACACCCTAATATAATGGAACTTCCTTCTTCTTCTGGCGTTAGTAAGATTAGATTGTTAATATTAATTTTAGTTGTAAGTTGCTAAATATGTAAATACTCGTATATATGTCGTTAAGATAGTAGTTATAGGCCTTAGTCGTAAGTCACTAGATATAAGTCTTAGAGATAAGTCAGTAGTTCTAGTATTAACTATTTAAGAAATATATTTGTACAGCGCCCTTGAGGTGATTTCTCACGAAAACGTAGAAAAAAATTAGCCAAATATTATTAAATATTATTATTATTAAACTAAAACTGAAGTTACACTTTCAGAAATAATTGCATGTTTTTCCCTTCATCGATATTTATTATTATCAGTCTATACTCATCTTTACTGTATTTAGATTTTGTCTCTTTATATATTGTTCCTATCATATATATATGTATATATACTTACTTATAGCATAATGATTATATTCTTCTTATAATTAGTGTAACTCTCTCACCAAGCACAAGAACAAGTTTCTTCATTGGTGAGATTGCGAACATAAATATATTTTGAAATGTAAATATATTTTTTATGTACTCATATTATATCCTGTACCCACTTTATATATATTAAATAAATAAAAAAATATATATTATAGATATTTGGTAACCTATTGATTTAAAAAATAATTATTCAGTTTGGTTACATATTTTGGCCACAAAACCCAAATTTAAGTTTTTGTATGAAGAGGGTCTCGCAGACGAAGCTCTTAAATGAATAAAAAACCAAAATGCGAGGAATACACAGGAGAATAATACTTGGAAAAGGAAGGGATGTGAAAACAAACAAAAAATCACATTGATGACGTCATGGGCGCCAGTCGGCGTTAACAATAAATTCACGCACTGACAGGCGGGGCTGGGGGAGGGCTGGTACAGGGCGGGGGATGGAAACTAAGACTTCAGCTCGAGCACTAGCCTAGTGCTGGTAGCCGGTGTCGGTAGCTGGCAGCAAAGAACTACGTAGTTGTTCCCGAGTGCCAGAAGTTGGGCCATAAACGCCAGGCGTGAGGGATGCCCGAACTTTACTTTGCGGGAGAATGGAAGGGGTGGACGGAAACTTTGGACCGAGAGCCTAGACTGACTATTTATTTGGCATTGATATAGTATTAGCAACGTTGGCCTTGTTTATAAAATTGCACAGATGAATGAACGCCACAAATCTTACCAGCCAGTGGCGTTTTTCACGACATATTGACAACTGATGTGTGCCCCGTTTTGTTCGGGCTTGTGAATCATTTGGAGTAAAATTTTGAGGTTTTGAATTCTAGGACACACGTCGACTTTTCTTTACCTTCTATAAATAAAATATGCACGTTTTACATACATAAACCTTCCGGAAGAAATTTTCAAAAATATGGTGATAACATTATCAAAATCCGTTGCGTAGTTTGGAAGAGCTAAGCGCACAAACAGACAGATGCGGGTAGCGACTTTATTTTATACAGGGTTTTCCAATAAGAGGTGTTATTTTTGAATAGCCCGCCATTTCGGTAGATGTTACTTTTGAAGCTGTCATTTTTTGACATTTGACAAGTAGAAACTACGCCATTAATACAGGGTTTTCCAATAAGAGGTGTTATTTTGAATAGCCCGCTATTTCGGTAGATGTTACTTTTGAAGCTGTCATTTTTTGACATTTGACAAGTAGAAACTACGCCATTAATAAAAATGGAACGATACACGCTTCAACAATGCATTGAAATTATTAAAATTCACTTGAGTGAATCAAATGCAAATCATCTTGAGTGATGAGGCCCATTTCCACCTCGGTGGCTTCGTCAACAAGCAAAATTGTCGCATCTGGGGCTCGGAAAACCCAAGAGTTGTTGTTGAAAAGCCTCTCTATCCTCAACGTGTGACTTTTTGGTGCGGTTTATGGTCCGGCGGAGTCATTGGACCATAATTTTTCGAAAATGAGGCTGGAGCAGCAGTTACGGTGAATCGATTGCACTATCGAGAGATGATTAATGATTTTTATGGCCGGAATTGAATGTTATTGATCTGGACAACGTTTACTTTGAACGAGACGGCGCTACGTGCCACACAAGCAACGAAACCATTGATCTTTTACGATTGAATATCAAAATAACACCTCTTATAAACCCTGGACTAATTAGAGATGAGGTAGCCAGTTGGAACCATTTTGGAATGTGCGATTTTTGTCACTTTTAAACTCAATAATTATGAATGAAAATATTAAAATTATACATTTTTAGTACAATGATCAGAATTAGAAAAACAACTTTAAATTTTCCACAAATTGTAAAAATACCTTATTCAAATCGGTGCACATATTTTTACTTGCCCGAAATTCAACAATTCAAATTCGAAAATAAACTTCAATCTTAAAGATACTCTGATTTCTGCGCCCGAGTCTTCCTTCACTCTTAATAAAAGGAAATATCTTCTAGGCTATTTTTGACAGTTATATGGATGTTTCAAAGCACTGAAGCTCATGGTGGAAATTATGCAAAAAATGTTTGCGTCGATCTGTAAATTAAAAACTGAAAAAAATCGGCAAAAATAAATAGTTTATGTGATTGCAAGTGTCCTAAGCACATTGGTGTTCTTAACTGATCCGCATAACTATGGCATCTCCAATTGGGGCATGCTGCGAGGTATATTGGTGAAGGGAGGGAGATGGGAGTATCTAAACCTAAATATTATTTCAAATGACTAAATTGTGAAAACACAAATCAATCAAATAATGCCGGGATTTGAAACTCGATTTCTGGCTTGCTAGTCGAGATCCTTACCCCTCGATCACGGAGGATCAAATTGATCACGCAACTTCCGGCAGGATCGTTCGTGTCATATTTTCAATATATTTCCTCAATTCTGTCGCCCGTGAAACTGTCGTAACATGTCTTTGAAACAAGAATGACAAATGATCAGTGTGTTAAGTAAGCGGAAAATACTGGTACTATATCATTGAAACCCGCAAGAGACAGGAATTCTCAGAAGGACATTAATTTATTCGCAAATCAAGTTCAAAGAAAGCGTGGTTATAATTGTTGATATCAACACTATCGGAATTGAACCTTGGAATTGGCAGAGAACCCCGAGTAAAGAAAATAAAACCTTGTAGGAAACCATTTTAATAGATGAGAATAGAGAGACCTTTCAACAATAACTCTTGGGTTTTCCGAGCCCCAGATGCGACAATTTTGCTTGTTGACGAAGCCACCGAGGTGGAAATGGGCCTCATCACTCAAGATGATTTGCATTTGATTCACTCAAGTGAATTTTAAGAATTTTGATGCGTTGTTTAAGCGTGTATCGTTCCATTTTTTATTAATGGCGTAGTTTCTACTTGTCAAATGTCAAAAAATGACAACTTCAAAAGTAACATTTACCGAAATAGCGGGCTATTCAAAATAACACCTCTTATTGGAAAACCTGTATAAAATAAAGTCGCTACCCGCATCATCACCTGTACTAAATAAATAAAATAAATAAAATAAATAAAATAAATAAAATAAATAAAATAAATAAAATAATTAAAATAAATAAAATAAATAAAATAAATAAAATAAATAAAATAAATAAAATAAATAAAATAAATAAAATAAATAAAATAAATAAAATAAATAAAATAAATAAATAAAATAAATACAATAAATAAAATAAATAAATAAAACATACAATAAGAAAGGTACACTCAGATTCGAAAGGCATAACGGTTGTAAGAAGAAAGCCGTCCTTGGAGAACATGATGTTTTAAGAGGACTTTATATCGTAGGTAATAGGCATTAAAATCGCTTGACAAACGGAGTCTAGAAACGTTCGATTTCAAGCACAAAACTGGTTTTTATTTATATTGTAAATAATTTTATAAGAAAACAAAAAAGTTAATCAAGTGAAACTGTCACAGATAATCTAAGCTATAAACACTGTATTTTTTTTAAAGTTGTTTCCTTTACGCGTTCATACATTTCTATTGCAAAAATATATTTTTTAGTAGTTTATATTTATATTTTTTATTGAGTAATTTATTTTTGTACTTGTATTCTACTCAAGCAAAACAATAGGAAAACCTCTAATTTATCTAAAGTTTATTTTTTGGTATCCATAAAATACACCAATTCGTTATAAAGATTAATCGAAATAGTGATTTAGCATTAGGTAAGCTTCGCCTTAATTCGACACCGTATCTCAATCCGGTACAAAGATATTCCTCGGGCGTCCCCAACTTCTTCTACTATTAAAACCACTCTCTAAGCAATCCTGGCACCAATAAGAATATTTTTTTTATATTTTCAGTATTTCAAAATATCAGGAGCGTGACGTGAACTTTCACCGTTTGATATTGAATTATTTTAGATTGATTTATTAATTTATTAAAAAATAAAATCATAAGCAGCTTTTCTCACCAGGGAATTACTGTGTCAAGGTATGCAGCAGCGCAATTATGATGTGAACTTATTTAAATATTAAAAATATAAACTTATAAACTATTACAAAAATTAACACTACAGTTATTCAAACTAAAATTACAGCTGGACAGTAAGTTTAAAGTTGGTATTACAAAGTACCAGTGTTGGCTTATTAGCCATATTCATAGGGTGTCCATTTGCTCTCTTTATTGTGCCCAATCGATTATTTTGTCTTCTAGATGAGGGCTCACCTTCTAGTGAATTGTATTACAGTGGTAGCGCCAACGCGCGATACCGCACAGAGGCGCTTATAACTTTAAAACTGAGATAAATCAATCACGCTGTTACGCAATTTGCATGCAGAGCTCATATTTCAACGCTCAGAGTTCAGCTGAGAATAATAGACGACAAGGTCGGCCGGGGCAATATCATTAAAAGTGAATTTAATGTAGAAATGTTGACTTTAGAAGTTAGGATAAAAGATGTGTCTGTATAATGTTAAGTGCTTTTTCGTGCAACTTATGCCCAAAGCCCAAATAGCTGATTTCAGATAATATTCTTTATAACTCATTCATATTAATAATGTTTATTGAATTTATTTAATTCACGGTTCCGTACCAAGCGTTCAAAAAGAAGAACAAGATGATTCAAAGGGGAGATATGTAAACATGAAAGTTAGAGGGAGCGCGCTAATATTAAAAAATGATTTATAATTAATAGGAGTAAGCGAAAATATTTAGTAAAGCACGACTTTTTTAAAATTGAGTATAAATCTCTCAACTAATGTATAAAGTAGCATTTAAAGAAATACTGTAATTTTAAACAAAAGACCAAGATGTTTTTAATAATTTTCGGAGCATACTTTGCGATTTTTTTTCTATCAAGGGAATTTCATAAAAAAAAATTCTCGGCTCGGCAAATGTGTAGAGATTAACTAAAAAAATAACATATTTTTTTAAGAGCTTTAAAACTTTTCAAGAGGAAAATGATATAAATTTGTAAAAATTGGGATTACGGGGTCTTATGATATCTTATAATACAATAGGAACAAAAAGTTGTGACACCGGTCAATGTTTGATGCAGCCAACAAGCTCCCATTGGACGACAAAGTATTAAAAATAAGAAAACTTTTTTACAACTGTGTGAAAATTATTCGGTTTAACTTAACACTATAAAAAAGGTAACAGATGTATAACGATAATTCGCGAACCGAAATCAGTAAATAAAATAATAATAAGAATGAGATAAACTATTATTTTTATACAAATATTAAACATTTACACCATATTAAGAATTAACAATTTAGTAGAATTTCTGAGGCGACAAGTTTAAAAGAGAAAAATGTAATTTATAAATATTTTAAAATTATATTTGGATTTTCTCAACTAGGTCCGTATAGTATAGTAGTCGTACACGATTTATGTAAGAACTAAGAGAATAATATTTTGTAGAAACACATACATAAGGGAAAATATTTGCCTCGGAATCACTGCTTTTCAAAAACAAACATTGTCAATTTTATAGACGATCAGAAATTTACTTTGAATGAACGCCGTTAGTAAACTTTAAAAATGAATCTTTTTATCGCTTTTCCACGGGGAAAACTAACTGATGTTAAATATTTTGGTACCTTCTTAATCGTTTGTCCACAGAGAACACTAACTGATATGAAATATTTTGGTACCTTCTTAATTGCTTGTCTACTGAGAAAACTAACTCGTATTAAATATGTTGCTAATTCTCTTCAAATTGTTCGTGATCCGGTTAAAAACGGGAATTCAGGCCTACGAATGAATGCATAGGTTACCTAATAAACTTTCAGTAAAATGTGTTATAACGATGCAGGAACGCCTGTTCTAAAATTCTAAATTCTAATATTTTCATATTTCGTCATTGTATATTATCAGGACAAATGGAGGTGTATAAACACGTGTTCCGATATATTAGGAATTTACTAAAAGATGGCCTGTAATCCCGTTTTTCAACTGATTTTAATAAATTAACAATAATCATTTTTCTCCGTATCTGAATCGTACTAATTTTGAAAATCAAAGCTAATCTCAGTTCTAGAGGCCATTGACTGGAGTTATACACAGACACACCACCGAGATGATTATTTTTAAAATTATCAAATTATATTTTCCAATTTTTGACTCTCTTAGAAGTTAAACATGTCGGATCTGGGAAAAGTTCGATGGATATGTATCTTTTAATAATACTATTATTTATTCACATGTTTTGACAAACATCTGATTAAATCATCGCAATTTAACCACGCTACAAAAAAGTTTTGACCTATTTTCAGGCTGACGCAGCGCTCGACAACAACAGATGCGCAAAAAAACATGTCGAAATCATTACCCATTGCCATCGCAGTCCGGCCATTGTAAATTACGGATTGCGCGTTTCGGTGCATAACTAATCTCATTCTTCTCGCCACTCCGGACTTCTGCGTAACTTGTGCTTGACCAGCCTTCCAAAATGACGAATCCGGGTCAAAGTGATAAATATATCTAAAATCCCCTTGACATTTGTTTTTTTCAAGTCAAATGAACTGTATCAATTCTTAACTCTTTCTGAATTAGTGTTCGGAGAAAAATTAGTATTGCTAATTTGTTAAGAATCCGGTTAAAAACGGGATCGCAGGTCTTAACGAATGAATTAACAGGTTTCCTGGTAAACTTTTAGGAAATTGCGAATATGCGAGTGTTACTAATGCTTACATGTTTTTAGGAAGGTATATTGAGATATTTTATACGTGTAATTTAAATTATCTAATAATGTGATCTATTCTAATGTTTCCTTAAAACTATAAATGTATTTATCTACAAATATTTTCTTATACATCATATTAAGAATGTTTAATTGGTAGAACCTACACACAAGCTGCCATATGATAGCTTTGTGGGACTACCCTAAATTTGTACCAATGTTTTATATACTAAATAAATAAATAAAATAATAAAAATAAAACAAAGATGTCGGAACACGTGTTCATGAAAATCCGAATATTTTCGCTTGTGACACAATTCGTGGTTCGGATCGCTAGTGTACACGTACGACAAGATTATCTCGAGAAGCATGTTTGGAAATTTTAAAAAATACATTTTTCATAAGAATGGCACAGGTTTGATTTTTTTTTAGCAAAAAAAAACATGAAAAAATCCATAGGTCTAAAGGAGTAAAAAAAATTAAAACGAAACATAAGACTATAAGTGTAAAACAATTAAAATTTTCAAACACCGACCTTGGATACTTGGATAATTTTAGCAACATGAATAGACAATCAAGGAATACAACGCAATGAATGATACTAAACGATGATGTCACACAAAACAAGTAATAACTTACGGCGAGTGGAAAATAAGACGCCAGTTAATTAAATGTCTTAAAAAGGTATTTGAATAAATTATCCTGAAATAGCTCTAACGAACAATTGCTGACAAAGGTAACATTTATTTATGGAGACAGGGTTTTTGCTCGCAGCTCGGTGATAAATTAAAATAATTACATTACTAAAGTTGAACTCCAACTCCGGGCGTTTAGGAACCATTTCGTTTCATTTATCTTTTATTAAGGCGATGCCATACGTAGTCATGCAAAATCATGTGTTTTTGGTTTGAAAATTTGGTCACCTAGAACACAAAATAAAATAAAAGGCACTTTTTGGCCATGTTTTTCTCTTGCATAAATCAAAACAGGCGGATTGTGTTAAACGGGAATTTAAACCTTATCGCCATCTACGTAAGGGTTGTTATTGATAGCGGCTCAATTAAAAATATTACGCGACGTAGTGCATCGCCAAGGGTTTTATCAAACCACAGTCCACTACGTAAGTAATAGTTGATCGAACATGATGGAAATTCAAACAATCCTACCTTAATAGTATACATCTAAGTTAAAGCGCTTCCTAGAGTACATTATTCATAAAATGAATTTTCTTTCTTGAGTTGCAGAACTTTCGTCAAAAAAAAAGGAAGAAAAATTGAATAAAAAACAATACCATACATACATTGATGTCTAGAAATGGTGAGGCACAATGTTATTCGTCCTTCAGCCAGCGAAACTACATCTGTTTTTAGAAGTCATCGGTTCGGTTCTTTTTCTTACCTGTAACAAAAAAAAACAAAAACATCAGCCAACAGACTTACAATAGAAATTCGACGAAGAGCAAAAAATAGCACGAATTACTGCAAGTCATTGACGCCAGTGACGAAATAGCGACTAGGGAACCAGTGAAAACATGACGGCTGCATTCTAAATAAAGCGTTTGAGCAGGCACAAGGGAAAACAAACGTCATAATAATAATTGGATGATTTGTATAGCGCCGTTTTTTGTGAAAAACTACCTCTAAGCCGCTGAATAAATTTTTAATACATTAATATAATGCTCCATCATATTACTAATCAGTCTGGATAAACTATTTTAAGGCGAAGCTTAATGCTAAATCACTATTTTGATTAATCTTTACAACAAATTAGTGTACATTATGAATACCAAAAAATATGTTTTAGATAAATTGAAGGTTTTCCTATCGTTTTGCTTGAGTAGAATACAAATAAAAATATAAGTTACTCGATAAAAAACATAAATGTAAACTACTAAAAAATATTTTTTTTCAATAGAAATGTATGAACGCGTAAAGGAAACAACTTTTAAATAATACAGTATTATAGCTAAAATTATCTGTGACAGTTTCACTTGATTAACTTTTTGCTTTCTTATAAAATTATTTACAAAATAAATAAAAACCAGTTTTGTGCTTGAAATCGAACGTTTCTAGACTCCGTTTGTCAAGCGATTTTAATGCCTATTACCTACAATATAAGGTATACCAAGAATATACACATTTTTGGCTTGTAGCTTCCATTGGCCTCCGAATTGTTTTGTACAGAAGTTTGAAATCTGCAGTGGTGTACTAAATCTTACATAACTTTTAAACTAAACATGCAAACGAAACAATTTTTTTAAATTTACTCGTTTATTGAATTAAGGTATGCAAAAAATATATGCAGTTTTTAAAAAAATAATAATAATATGACTAAACGAGGATATAAAAATATTTTTTTTATAAAAACCATTTTTTTTCTTCTTTTTTTATAATTGGATTAAGAAAAGTTTTACATTAATCATACTTATGACCATAATATATTTTATTTCAATTTGGGCTGATGTTAGCCGCCCACCACGCATTTTACGAACAAGCTTGTCAATTCCCGAACCACACGCTATTTAAAAAAAAATTCAATGACGCTGAAATATAACAATATTTCAATCGTAAATATCAGGAAAAAACTGTACCAACGGAGTCCTGCCAATTACTACGAAATGAATGCTTAATTATCTACAGAGCGATTGGCATTTAAAATTTTAAACACAGATGTCAATAATGTATCCCTTTTTCGTTTTTAAGCCGACGACACCAGACCCGCCGGGACGGCGTCGTTTGAGGCCAATGGGTTAAAAACGTACGCTAACAGATTGCTTCTACCGGTTTGTCGATCACTTTTACAAATCTATATGTACAATGCATTTGACCAATAAACGTGATGCTGCATGTAAAGCTGGCTCTACACTCGCGCGCGAAGTCGCGCCGTGAATTCACGCCGTGAATATACGCTGCGATCCGCGCGTGAACTGTGTCCATCCACACTCGCAAAGCTTCAGTCTTGTTCGCGACTTTAAACCGCAAACCCTTTGTCGCGGGCCAAAAAACCGACAAAAATCGGGGAATGGCGCGAAGCGCGAATGCGAAGATTGCAAAGGCGTGAACAAGATCCACACTCGCGTTTCGCGGCCTTCGCGGCCTTCGCGGCCGTTCGCGCCGCGAGTGTAGAGGGCGCTTAATAGTATCCATGTTATTATTTATTTATATTCTGTAAAGGAAGACAATATACAGAACCATACATACCTCAGAGGTCAAATGAAATTAACGCTGTTTATTAGAGAAATATAGATACAAAACGCACGCACAAGACATAATTTGGAACACGTATTATTGGAAATGATATTATTTAATACGGGTATTGGTTTTAAAAATATATTCAGTCATACTTATAAATATTCCCTAATACGCCGCTTCAGCACTGGTATAGGTATACGGTGAGAAGCGCCGTATACTGCTGGGGTTAAAATATTTACTCATAATAATATTCATGCAAGATTTTTTTAGAGTGGTACCTCTTCGTTCTAATCCTCAAAAACACGGTCATTTTTGCATTTCGCGTTTAATTGCTAACTTCACGTTTTTTTTCAGATATAATTTGCGATGTCATTGAATCGGTGGGCTTTGAATTGCTTCGAAATCATTTTTATATATTCTATATTTTAAAGAGATTTCTTTAAAATATAGCAATCATTTAAAAATGTATATAGTACAATATATGGAATGCCATTATTTAGCAAAAATGATGAAATACGATGGATAATAAGAATAAATAAACACTATCATTAGTGAATAAATTACCATACCAAATTGCCATAATGTAGATTCAAAATCAGCCAAATATCGCACACAAAAAAAGGCTTTTTCGGATGAGAAATATAATGTTTATTACAGGTACGTATTGAAAACGATAACAAAATAAAAATATCCTTAAAATATCTTTAAAAATTTTTTAATAAACCTTAATATAGATTAACCTTTCTTCTTCGGAGTGAAGAACAGAAATAAATCCGATTTATATGCGCTTTCTAAGAGATAGCTTTTAGAACGGGATATCATCAAATTTCAAAGATAATTTTCAAGTTCTGTAGAGGTTCTATCCATGTTCTGTTATTATATCAATATTGGCCAGTTGTTTCGCAGGACTGAAATAGTAACAGAAATTGAATGGAACTTTCAATTAACTTTGAAAATTAACTTTGAAATTTGATGAATTGTTCAAATTTCGTGAAACTACCCTAGACTAGAAAGGCTAGATTAAAAATATTACGTAAATTAAAGGCGTGGAACATTTTAACCACAAAAATAATATACATTTTAGTTTTTATTTTTTCTACACATTTTTCATTTCGCAAAACAATATTTGATCATGAGATTTTTTGCATCCTATCCTCTATACTTAATAATCTCTCGAAGTCAAGTCATCATAAGCGGAGGAAAAAAACCTTCACAAAGAAATCCATCCCACGGGACGAGACATTGAATACCATAGAAAAATGTAATTTTCATCGTGCCAAGGTGACCTTACTCGCTGAGAAGCAGTCTAGCTGTATTGTTATTGTAGAATAATCAACGAGATGCGTCGCAGCATCTCTGTTATTCGTTGAGCCACTTCAGACCGTGGATTAATTCTTATAATATACATACATACTCGTATATATACAATATCTTTATACCAACAATTTATTATTATCACAGCCACATTTATGATTTATATAAATAATACTCATCTACATGGAATATGTCCTAAATTGGTAATAATTATTGATACTTACATTTTGAACACCAAGTTTGCGATTTCGATTTGGAACTATGATGCAGAAAACTGATTTCTGAGGTAGCAAAAAAACGTAAACAGTGAGATATGGGGTCATAAAACTTGCACCGTTCATTCAGTCCTTACTTTATTGGCTAACGCAACTATATTTTAGCTTGCAATGTCATTTCCATCATTAGCTATGGATCTTTGAACCATCAACTAAACTGACATAAAATAAGGGAAGTCTTTAATCAGTTTTTCTAAGATTTTCAAATACCTACAGTGTAAAACTTTAGTGAATATGGGTGATACAGCTAAAAAAAATTCTTATTTTTGTTTTAAAAGAAATGCCAACATTTCTGGGTGACGAATGACCAGAGTATATTGGAATTCACCCTACCCTACCGATATTTGATCGATGCCTCGAACTGGACTCGTCAATAAAAGCTGAAATTGATGGATGTAGAGTGATAGGATTTTAGCAGAGGATTGAACACGATACTTTGGACCGATTGACTACAAGCCGGTACAATAAATAAATGGTTTCTTTGTCCAGTCGTTGCAAATCACGTTTGCTGCATGCTTATTGGTATTTGTATGGTAGAGAGTTTCTGTGAGCGGTCGCAAAACGTTGCATATTTACAGTATTTACACGTGGTCAAATAAGGAATTCCGGTCATTTAAATATATATCATGAATGCTCACTTTCTAACGCATGCCGGTGATTTTTGGTTTTACAAAAGTTCGATTTCCTAGTTAAAATAATTTTAAAAGTTTGCCAGCCAAAACGATCGAAATCTGACGGTGTGCGCGTGACGTAATATGTACCTAAGTTTTGTCGGTTAACCGTAAGGTCAATCCCATTGGGGTCGGGATGAAAACAAAAAAAAAACAAATTAAAATAAATATGTAGAAAGATGTGCAAAAAATATGAATTCTTCTGAAATAATTTGTAAACGGTTGTAGTGACCCGTGTACGCAGCGCAAACTTATACAGGGTGTTAAGGGACGTACTTGACGTACTTTAACCAGTGATTCCTGACATTATTTGGAGTAAAAAAAAATACTGAACTCAACACTGGTTACTCAGCCGAATAACCGACCAACCTCTCACATCGACCCTAGGTGAACAATTTCTACTGATTTTCTATGTTTTTGTAAAAAAAACATCAAAACAGACACCGGAGACCCATTTTATTTTCATTTTTACTCCAAACAATGTCAGGAATCACTGGTTAAAGTAAGTCAAGTACGTCCCTTAACACCCTTTATACACATCGCAAATATAGCGCAAAATTTTCCGCATTCTTAATGCATAGTTTTCCTTATTTGATAATTTATTATATCTATTGTACAAAAAAAATGTATATCTATATGGGACGTGTGGGATTGCACAAACCTCCCCACATCCTGGAATAAAAAATATTATTATTATTATTATTATTATTAATGAACGCAGCCGGCCAACCCGTGAGGTGGCGGTTTAACTGTTGTCAGAACCCGCCAACCAATCACAGGGCGTTTGGGTGTCTCACAGTTTTAATGGTTTTTAAATTACGAATTAATAATTCTACGTGAAATTATTATAAATAATAAAACTTATTTATTCAGAATCAGCGTTTGTTGATCTATAATTATAATGATTGGATCATTTCTATAGCGCCGTTTTCGTGACAAAATCGCATCAAGGGCAATATAATATAAGCAATATCATAATTTTCACTAAGTTCCTTCTTGGCACATCGGCAGGCGTGAAGCTCATAAGGATAAAAAAAACCGCATCAAACATCGTTCAAAGTGTAAATTGAATTCCGAGACGAATGGATCATAAAACCGGGTCATTACGGCCAATCTGGGTATTGAAAAGATTTAATATTTATCACAAGGACTTTATTACGCCATTGCCATTGATGAGGTCGTCGGCCGCCGTTCTTTATAATATTATTACGCTGGAGAAGAAGGGAGCGGGAAAGTGATCCGTAACGACGATCGTAACCAGGGTTGCCAGTTCGTGGGGAATTCCCCAATTTGCGGGGAATTTCAGAGAGTTTTCAAAAATTGGGGATTTTGCGAGAAGAACTTTTTTGTGGGGAATGCAGGGATTCTAAGCATTTCTTGAGTATTTCCAACCGTATTAAAAAATAATAATTACAATAATTTTGAGAATGCACTTTAATTTCGTTTTTTTATTAAAACGCCAAGAACGTTAAAAGCAATCAAGAATGACGAGTTAAAACACTGTTTTTAGCATTGCAACAAACACCTCGATAAGTGCTCTGCTTCAAACGAAGAGTAGATTCTTTGAAGTTTTGAAGGTGACCGATTTTCGAACATGTAAAAATAAATACACAATTTTAAATAGATAAATTCCAGTCCACAATGTTAACAAAATTCACAGACTGTGAAACGAATACCTATTGAAAATCTAAAAATGTGCCTTAATGTGTAGGTTACCTACCCTGCTCCACGCCATAAAAGTTTAGTTAACTAACTTTACAAAGATACAAAGATGTTGTGTGGGTAATAATTCTAGGTGACAAAGTCCTCATTCGTGACCATTAAAGTGGTAGACAGTAAACAGAGTAAGTTTGTAAGTTGGCGACAAACAACCCGTTTAACATCAAGCTGTCGATTGAGCGCAAACTTCAGTAGTTTGTTACTAGCTTTCTCCATAATAATTTTCTCTTGATTTTTTTTACAAGACTAATGTTTTTTCTGGTAGGATATGAGAAATAGCTGAGTTGATCAAAACTAAAATTACAATATCTTTGAACGAGGTTTAAGGCAGAAAGACGTTTGATTACAAAAAAACATAATCTTTTTTTTTGGGCATTGTAACGGAAAGGGAAAATATTTTAAGCCAGTCGCCAGATAAATCTTCTAAAAATTGAATTCATTAATAAAATGTAAAGATACACTTGATGTGCTGACACTTTTCCTAAATGTCGCCCATTTGGAGATATTACTCGAAAATATAAAGTAATCGTGAAAAAAATAGGAATTTTCGTGTACATTTAAAATATATTCATTTATTTCGACGCCTTTGTTTAAAGTTCGCTCTAACTATATATAATGAGTTCAGCACAAATTTCTTAGGTACATACATTTTAAACTCAAAATTCATTAATTCATTCATTATGTCAGTTTGATGAATCGATTGCACCTAATAGCGCTGTCTCACAGGAAAATTATGTCAGACCTGGTTGTATTACATTAGTCACTAATCATTAATAACTTGATTGACAGCCCTACCATCGTCACCTCTATAAAATTCCATGTATCGGCTAGAAACACAAGACAAAATGTGACATTATTCTGTAATACATACACAACAGACACACTAACTAACCAATGGATGTATGATCTAGGTAAACAAGTTTGGGGTGCTATTGATATATTTAATGACACCATTTATAGAACTATGCGGGATCTATATCAGCACTTTGTTGAATCCTAAAAATTGTAGTAGCATTGTAATGAAGTTTTATTAATTTGTCTTATATCTAGTATTGTTCTAGTGTCTATTTTATTTGATGTTACTGATATTCTTCTATGTACACTGCATCATGTATCACTTTTTTGTAAAAATATTTCTTGACGTATAAATAATAAAAAAACAAATATAAAGCGATAAAAGTTTTCTTTCACAGTCAAAATACGAATGAAGCGTGGACGATAATAATAATAGACCAGTGTGGATGTGAATTACATTGTATTGATGGTCCGGACATCTTAATTGACAAGGAGACAAAGAGTCTGGGACTGAAAGCTAAAAACTTATATAAAGGGGAGATCCAGGCAAGACGAGTAAGGTCAGATTTAGTGAAGAAAACACTCAATACTGAAGAACGCACCATTCATATAGGCCGCCCCAAATATCTTTTTTAGTTATCCCATTTTCTTATTTTTTTTATATCATTACTGATTCCGTTGGCTATGAAGAAATTATGTCTTTTAATTTTTCGTGTGGTTACTAGATAGCATCTGAACTGGTAATGTGATCGATGGTCTCAAATGCTTCTTGAAACTTGCCTATTAGGCAAGCGGTCCTTGCTTATTTCTGGTGAAATTGATATAAAATTTTCAAATAGAATTCGAATTCAAATAGGCGGCCTGTAAGTCGAAAGGCCTTTATTGGTTCTTTTCGACCTTTCTTTCCAAACACTTACTTTTACATTGCTCGCCCCTGTCTCCCCTAGTTTAAACAACATTTTACGCTATGTCTAAAGTGTCAGCTACACTACTCGCTTCGACGCTTCGACGAAGTCCTCGACGAAGTTAGCCGAAGTTCGAAGTGCGTGCCCACACACTCGTGCAACTTCGCGAGTAACTCAGTCCAACCAGTCAGTGATTGGTTTATTTATGCCGTGACGCTTCGAGTCCTTTGACTCGGGCGCATTTACCGACAACAATCGGAAGTCGGGCGAAGCGAAGCGAAGTTGCCCGAAGCGAAGCGAAGTTCGTGCCCACACTATCGTATTCGGTCAACTTCGATCAACTTCGCGAGTAGTGTAGCTGGGCTATTACACAATATTATTGTCGGTGGTACGTTGAATAATTCAGCCCGCAGCGTGCCCGGCCTTGCACCGGAATTCTAGGCGGTGGCAGTGGCAGAGGCAGTCAGGGCAACTTAGTGCCCATAAAGTACCAACTTCAGGAGGCGACCAGCACTAAAGAAGGATTTATGTACGAACACGGCTATGTAGCACAAAAAAACAATAAACTTATGAAGGCGTAGAGACAGGTGGAGGTTTTATGGCCAGCAGCCTGCATCCAGAATGCAACGTACAAAGGTAATAAAGAGATCACAAATGCAGCGAAATGTAAACATCAAAAAGAAACATTAAAATAGTGTTTCAAGTTTGGCAAAAATGTCCCCGTAAACAGAGAAAGATATGACATGTTTAGTTTAAGCCCAACTAGAACTCAAATGAACTTACTATTTTACATATAATGCTACGAATACGTATACATACGCGAGCAGAACTGCCGAACGAAACGAAACGCGAAACGCCGCTTGCAGTAACTTCGTTCCTTTGCCATAATTCGTGGCTCGGTTCGCGTTTCGGTTCGCAAATGTATATGTACCACAACTCTCAAGAATGCCAAAATTTCGTGAGAAAATAAAAAAAGGCAACGGTCGCATCTAGAACTCGGAAACTCGTCATTCTCGCAAATTCCGTCAATTTTATCAATCTCATATTTGTATTTTTGAATTGTGTACAATTTTAGAATTTCAGAAATGGATGTTTGAGATTGATAAAAATGACTTAATATTAATTAACATGTGGCAATATCTTAACCCTTTCACATCCGCATTTTTGTTTCCACATATATAAAATATGTAATGCTTGATAATCTCAGAATTTTTGGTATTTAATTTTTTTTTTTTAAATTATTCTATGTTAATTTGGATTAACATTGGACGTCAGAGGATATTTTTTAAATAGTAAGGTAAAATAAACATAACACAAAAGTAATACAAATAACTGTTTCATGTCAAAAATGCACATTTACAATGTAGTGATAATCTCTAGGGTACAAACAAATGCCATTTTAACTAAAATTCATTCAGAAATACAGAAATAATCTAGGATAATAAATCTTTAAAAATTCGCCATACTAGTCGAAAACATGTCCGTCACTACCAGTGTTAATTTGAATGAACATTGAAATTCATTTATAATATTCTGGAAAATGACTGTGAACAGTGAATTGAACTGATGTTATTATTATAGAACACATCTTAATGCGTTAAAATATTTGTAATTCGAGTAGAAAATATTGATATCTCACCTTAAATTAAGTAAACAATGACGGCAGAAATTTTATGACACTCACAATCGGCAGATGTCAAAATATTTCTCGTTGTTGTGGCGGGAATAAGGATTTCAACCGAACGGAAAAAATAAATGCCACAGAAAAGACTACAAATTATAAGAATACAAAAACATGGCTTTTCTAAATCGCTACCGTTACGGTAAAAAAATTCACAGAGTTCATGTCAATTTGAATTAACACTGGGAATGAAAGGGTTAATTATTGGAAGACTAGAGGATCTGGGTTCGAGTATCAGTTGAGACCGTTACCTTATATTTTCTGTGTCTTTCATATTTTCATGGTGAGTTGTTGATATTATCTACTTCAATGTTGAATATGAATGCCCTCCTACCGCTGTTATTAGTAATAATAATTGTTACTAAACCGGTTTCACTTCGTTCATACTTTCTATTTGCTACTAGATATATAAAAATAATTATGTTTTCTTATCTGTTTATACATAATAAGAGTATTTTCGCTGTTTTTATTATTCTCGAAAAATTTAAAAAAAATTACGATAATGAAGGTATTTTTGTGTAGACGAATAAATTTTCTAAAAGGATTTAAAATATTCCATTTTCGATTTGCCGCCAAAACGACATGTTTGTTTTTATTCGTGAAATCGGCGGCGTTGACGTCACGCCGGGCGACGCGCGACGTTGGTGACAGCCGTATTATCAGACATTGGGGTTTTCTATGTCATAATGACGTTGTAGCCAGTTGGAACCTTTGCGGAAAGTGCGTTTTTTTAAATCAATAATAATTATTGAAAATATTATCACACATTTTATGAGTAGTACAATAGTAAAATAATTAAAATCAGAAAAAAATAAACTTTCAATCTTCCACAAATTTTTAACGGTGTTTTGTGAAAATTTATTTATTTATTTATTGTAAGAAACAAACAGCAATTTTATACAGGATTAGTTATACAAGAGGTTACAATATATGAGGTAAGCCAAAATAGTTTCTTATGCTAATGTTGGTTAATGTGATATAATACAAGATTGTAATTGGTTATAACCATTAACTGAAAATGAAATTAACAAAAAAAAATAAAAATCATATAAATATATTAGAAGGAAGAAGGAATAGGAAAGGGCAAGAGGCAGAGGAAGATGGGATGGGGACAGGAGACGCTCATGTTGTACCTTTTCTATAACTGTGCATTAATTTAATTAATATTTGTGGTCGTGCGCTTGACTTCGTTTCGGTATTTCACAAGAGTATTATTAAGAATATCGATATTGTTAAATTGCGTGTTATATTGCGCCCATATACGGGGGATTGGAGAATTTTTTCTAAGGTTGGTTCTGCACGCGGGCAAATGAAAAAAATGGTTTTGTCTGGTTGGCCTTGTAGGTGTGTGAATTCTTAAATAATTTACGAGTTCAGGAGAGTCCAGGCCGTTATTCAGAATTTTGTATAAAAATATTTGATCAGATATTAATCTACGTGTTTGAAGTGGAGTAAAGTTGTGAAATTTTAAGGATTCGGTGTTATTTGCAAAGAGTAATTTAAATTTATAATTTATGTGTTTAAAAAATTTGTTTTGCACACTTACGATTCTGTCAATATGGCATTGGTAGAACGGTGCCCAAATTAGTGTGCAGTATTCTAAGTGGGGGCGGATATACGTGGTGTAAAGGGAATACATGGTTTTAATATTGCGAAAAGGTTTAGATATACGAATTATAAATCCCAACATTTTATTGGCTTTGTTGATTACTTCGTTAATGTGTTTGATAAAATTTAGTTTTACATCCAGTACTACCCCAAGGTCACGGATTGATTCTATTTCATTGATATGTGTATCATGAAAGTTAAAGTTAAAATAAATTTTATTTTTGTTGCGCGTAAAAGATAATTTGTTGCACTTAGAAATGTTTATGATTAATTTGTTTAATTTACAGTATGCAAAAAGACGATTTAGGTCTTCTTGAAGTTTTATGCAGTCATTGATAGATTTGATTACTAAGTATATTTTTTGTCATCTGCATATGCAAGGTAGTTAGCATGTAAAAAACATTTATAAATATCAAATATATATACATTAAACAGTAATGGTCCCAGATGGGAACCCTGCGGTACGCCAGAGGGCACAGTTAAGAAACTAGACTTAGTTCCCTCAACTGATACGCACTGTAGTCTTTTCTGCAGATATGAAGTTAGCCACCTAAGTAAGTCGCCATGGATTCCTAATTGGTGTAATTTTTTAATGAGGATAGAGTGGTTAACTTTATCGAAAGCTTTCGAGTAATCTGTGTAGATAACATCTACTTGGTGTCCATTATCCATATTGCTTGTTAAGTATTATCATAGAGCCTAGCAAGTAGGTTATATTTGTACAGCGCCCTTCAAGTGATTTTTCACATAAACGGCGCTATTAAAATTAAACAATTATTATTATTATCCATGAAAACTTTCCGTGAAATTATTTATATTTATATATAAACCTTTGTTACAATTTTTAAGATCATTCATCTTTGAACTCCTTGTGTCAAGTAGCATAATAAAGTGAAGACTTCAGCCGTAGTCGTCACCACGACTTGTTCAAGATACCACACGGCAGAACAGATGTTCTAACACAGCACAGCATGACAAGATGAATGGTGCTATTGAACGAAATTTATAATACGGTACCTACATATATTTAAAAACTTTCGTATCCCAAATGATAAGAATGAAAAAGAAATATTGTACTGTAAATGTATGATGAATGATAAATGATTGATCTGTCGTAGCTTTAATAAAATAATAACAGTAAAGTACCGTAAGTAAAAGTAAGTAGTATAATTTTTTTTAAACATACTTTTTTTGAAAGTGCTATTTATAATATTCTTCTTGTCTATTAATTATAAAAAAATTACAAAGTTTTATTAAAAAAGGCTACAGTGTTTAAACCTACTTAATGAGATAGGAGGGGACCCAAACTTATTCCAGACATGGATTATAATATACATAAACGTTAAAATCACCGCTAACTCAAAAAACCAAAACATGTAGTTTCAACTTTTGGCAGTAACCCAACGATATGATCTGATCCCAAAAGCGAACAAACTAGACTGAGGGGTTGATAAAATACTTATTAGTTACAACAAAGTTACTGCAATTCATTTACAATGCCACACAACAAAGTTATTGCAATTCATTTACAATGTCACGCAACAGAGTTATTGCAATTCATTTACAATGCCACAGAACAAAGTTACTGCAATTCATTTACAATGCCACACAACAGAGTTGCTGCAATTCATTTACAATGCCACTCAACAAAGTTATTGCAATTCATTTATAATGTCACGCAACAGAGTTACTGCAATTCATTTACAATGCCACACAACAAAGTTACTGCAATTTATTTGCAATGACACACAACAAAGCATTTGGATTATGTGAAAAAGCGTAGTAAAGTCAATAATTTACGGAAGGTTATCAAAAGTCATTCGTGTCCGTTATCAGATACAATAAAAGAACAGCCGAATGCCGTGTGCCTTACCATGACCTACGATACGTCCCAATTCCGGGAGTGCTATGGCTGCTGACAGCGATGCATTATTGACATTGTTTATTATTGGTAGTAATTAATCTTTTGTTGATGAATCGTAGGTTTAGGTAGATTAACGATCCTATATAAATCAAAATCTGATTAGATTAAATATGATACCTGGAAATAAGTCGGGCCAGATGGTTGCTAGGTGGCAAGGAGGTTAAATGTAAGTAGGTTGCATGACTAACGACAGTAAGGCCGGGTTGTTTCAACCGGGGTATAGCTACTTAACTTGCTGATAAAAAATATTGCTAATTTATTAAAAATCTCTTCAAATTATTCGTATTCCATTCGTAGGTCATTAATGAATAAATTGATAGGTATCCTAAAAATCTTAGGTAAAATACTTATGTTTTGTCACACTGTCCGAAACGTGTTCTAACATTTTTACACTTAATCCTGATATATTATTAAGACCGGTGACCGGGTAAATCATCACAATGATAATTCATCACATCTTTAAAAAGTTATACAAAGTCATTGAAAGTGATGAAAAAAAAACTTTATTAACTGGGTTAAGCAGGTTAGGTTAGGTTTAATTCTTTATTTTTCATCGTTTCTTGACTTTACATCACTTTTTAAAAGTGTGTTGAATTGTCACTGTGTTGAGTTAGCATGGAACAATTAAGACCAACGCAGGTGGACTAACACGTGTACAGCTATTACTTCGAATTTTTACCGAACAATTTATCAGGAAGCAGCTTAGTCTCGTTTTTAACAGGATGACTAATAATTTGAAGAGATTTTCAATAAATCAGCTTTACTCCTGTTACGCCGTGCGGTTTAGCCATTAGCTAACAATCTAATTTACTACGGGGTTTACACATTTACGTCGCCTTACTCGCGCATTCGGATCGTCGTACTATTTGTACTTTTCAGAAAAAATATCACGCAATTCAACCCATTCCCGCTCGTTGATAGTTGTTGCGCCTGTTTTACCTCCGTATTTTGGTATTTTGATGTATTTTAGATTTCATTTTTCGGCATAGCGTCTCTCCCCCCATCCCGGATAGACCCTTAGGACAACCCTAGGCACGACCAGATTCTAGTATTTGACTTACTTGATCAAGCCATGCCTTTCTCAAGTGTCCCAGACTTTTTTATCCATCTTCGCTTCATATAATAAAACTCCAGTCTCTGTTCATCAGTTCTATACGTCTGGTTAGTGATTCAAACCGTAGGGTTTCCACGGTGAGTTCAATCCTCTTCGTCATTGCACAAGCAACATTATCCGCTTATAGCAGTAGGGCGAATTCCAATATTGACAGGTTATTCGTAACCTAGCAATATGAACGTGTCAGCAATGCATTACTTTCGGAATTATTAGTCATAATTGACCCTGTTAGATGGCATTTTAATTCCAATCGTTCATATGCGAGTGGAATGCTAGTTTAGTATTTATCAGTGAACATATATAGCCTTGTGGGAATCACCTGTAATTTTTTTTGATACAGATGTAGTTTCCTTGTTGTTAGTGATAGGTCTGGCCGGACTAGGTTATGTGGTGAGGCTTCTGTAACAAGGAACAATGTTATAGACATACCCTGAATCCGAATCTGCCAAAACATATATATTCTAATTCTTCATTTTGTTGGCTTATTTGGGTTATACGGAATGAAACAGATCTTCCCATTGAATTTCACAACCAAGACGTCAATAAAAATATTTTTATTTGGAATGAAGCACTTGGAAAACTTCTCATTAATGTATTCCAAAAAAAGGTTCGCCTTTTGAATCCTGGTTCTTGAATTGCTGTTATCTGGATGTAAATGTATACCTATTGTTTATGTCGCCACTGGGGCGCCATCAGAGTTAGAATTTTTTATGTCGCCGTGGCAGAGAGAACGTAGTACAAAAGGTTGTGTTATCTTTACCAGCACTTTGTTAAATCCTACAAATTATAGAAGCATTGGTAATGAAGTTTTAGACTTAGCATTTATATAGCGCAGTTTAGTATCATTTCACTTCAAGTGCGCTTTATATGTAGTATAATTCTAGTTTCTATTTTATGTTCCCGTTACATGTTTTACTAATATTGTTTCATATTTAGTTTATCAGTTTAATGTTAACTCATGCTTTTAAAAACTTTGTGTATAATTTTCGATAGTTCACTAGGTATATTCTGTTCTTATAATCCATGTAAAAGCACAGCTGGGCGGAAAATCAAATAAAATATTAAATTTCATTCACATTATTGTCATGTGTGTGTAATTAATTAGCGATACGTGATGCAGTGTTTGTCATTTCAACGATTTTTTTAAATTCTATATGGAAAAGTCAAGCGGTTAAAACCAACAGCACAACCCCACAGATGTATAATAGCCACAATCAAGAATAAATAAGGACTCTTGTAATTTTTATGGGGAAACTTTTTGTGATGAAAAATGATTTCGATTAACTTTTTTGTAATAAATATTATCTTTTAGTAATAATTATAATAATGGGATCATTTGTAAAGCGCCGTTTTTGAAAAAATTACCCCAAAAGGCGCAAACTTCTGTATAAGTATTATTTTGTTCTTATTTATTTTTAACAAATGCGTAGATTATGGTAAACCAGTGTAAAAAAATAAAGTTTTTTTTTACTAAAAACCTCATAATTTTTCTAAAATATTTAGTTTCACTGAGGATTGAACCTACCTCCCCAGGGACTGGCTCTTAACTGCTGTGAACTATAAAAATATCTTAAAAAACATTTCCGACACTCAACCAACCGAGTCAATTATTTGTATCCCCATTGGATAAAAATAACATTTATTGCTAAAATGTAATCGAATTTCAGAGAAATGCGTATGTTTCCGTGTGTGTGTGCGTGATTACCAACAAAATTTGATATAAAGAATTTTCATCGACAACGAGTCTTTCTGTCGAGTTTCAGCTGGATCGGATGTCGGGAAGTGGGTTAATTTCCACTTCCAAGTTTTGCATTGCATTCACGAAAACAAAAGTGAAATTCAAATAGATCTAAACTAACTAACTAACTAACCATCACCACTTTTCCCCGCAGGGGTAGGAGGAGAGGACGGACCGCCAAACAACTCGGTCTTGGCACACACTCCTTGCCTCATTCACATTCATACATCGTCTCTTACATACTCTTCTATTATCCTGACTCTTGACATGGCCCGCCTCAAGTATCTGATTCACTTGATCGTGCCATGTCTCCCTCGGGTGTCCCCGACGAGGACATCTGCTACTATTCGCATTGGCATCACCAATAAATAAGAGCGTAGGTACATAATTTATATTGATAGTGTGTGAGGTGAAAACCGTAGAAAAAGTAGAGTAGTTTTTTCACAAAAAATTTAAAAAAACTACAACACCGAGCATGGGCAAGTAAGTAATTTGAAATATTTCTGCGCAATGCGTAACATTATTCAAGTTAAGTGAACTTTTACGTTTCAATATTGGAACTACTTTTATCAGACAAGCGATAAAGTACGTACCAAAATTATCGTATATATTAATAATTCTTTATTCGAAACACAACGTTATTTTTAAATGCAACATATGCTTAGATTAATAAATACAGTGAATACACTGAACTCCAGCGGACATACTTTAACGGTCCATTCATGTACATATTATTTTAATAGTTATCCTTTTCATAACTTTATACCATCCTACGAGTACACCGCATACGTTTATTTTGTTTTTAACAGACATATTAATGACTGCATACATGTACGAACATACTTGATTTATTCATTGTTCATTTTGGTTGTTGTTTTATAAATAAAAATCTTCTGTCGGTACTGTATTATGCAGTAAATGATGTAAAATATGTACCATGTAAAAGCCCATCAGGGCGTTTAAATTAATAAATAAATAAGCGGTGCTACATTTTTGGTTGGATTAGTGTGAATATAGTCTTGTATAATGTAGTAATTTTTCAAGTTTACTAACAGACGATAGGTAAATTTCGTGTAAATGCAATGAATGATCCTGAAACAAATATGCATTTTATTTTTTTTATTTTTTTTTTTTTTTACAGTATTACCGCACAAGAGTCCCAACTGCTCCCGTCTGGAGCCAGTGAGACTATGGCATCCCCAATTGGGGTATGTTGTGAGGCTGAGGGTATTGGGGAGGGGAGGGAGATGGGGAAGAGGAAGGTGGGGAAGTACCTGGCTATTCAGATCTGGTCACCAAACACGGCTAAAGCCATTTCAAGCAACGTTTCAATTCTGAATGGTGGTCTTACACCAGGGCGATACTGAGAGTATCTTCCACTCTGGAACGTGCCTATAAATTACTTATAAATTACTTCAAGCATCACAATTCAATAATTTTAATGTATCCCCGTATATTCATATGTCTGTGTATCCCCGTGATTTTTGACGGTTCTACCCAAGATACTGTTAAAAATGTGACCATTTCTTAATAAAATATTAGTCATTCAGAATATATTTGAACATGTGTTTCAGGCAGATGGCCTTGTCCGAATAAATATAATGGACGAGATGCGAAAATATATCATTTTGAAGAAAACGTGTTCCAACTTCCTCATAACATATTCGTGCTTTACCGATAGTTTGTTATGAATTTTGTAAATTCATTCGTTATGGGTCATCAGTCCCATTTATAACAGGAAAACGAATAATTTGACCAGATTTTTAATAAATTAACAATATTTCATATCAGTACGTTTTCTCCGTGTACCTACTTATACATATATAATAACGAATGCCGACAAAATGCTTCCAGTTACCATGAATTCTTTATGAAACAGCAACCTCTGGATCCAAAAGCAAAGAATCTACCGCTGTGCCACGGAGGTTATCCCGCAACGGATCATTACCAAATTACAGTATCTGAAACTGAAACCTTTCACAACAAGAAACGAAGACTAACACAACCGCACGTAACAACTAACAACCAATAACAATCATTAAAATAACTGCCACCGCTAAAATTGCCACGCATAATAATAACAAGCGCATTTTGCATATGAAATTTAATTTACGAGCAGGGAAAGATTGCCGTTGCCCGGGGAGCATGCCATTAGGGCGGTGATTTAGCGGCCCGGTTACCTGCCCATGTGTTCATGCCCGTGGGCGGGGCATTATTACTACGGTAGCCACTGTCTGCTGTACGCAGCCATAGTCAGCAAGCGAGCCCCGGGCTTGATAAATACCTCGGGGCCTACTATTCAGCGGTGATACGTCACCGTTATTAAATTTTATATCATTTAAACTCGTAAATTTGAAGCGGTATTCTGTCTGACCTGCCGAGCTTCAATCTAGCAATTTGCGTAGATATACCTAATTAGTAATTATGAATCAATGGCGCAGAATTATCCTAATAAATCAGCGTCGATAAAAAACTATCTTATATTTCTGGTGACATCTCCTCTTGTTGGCTTGAATTTCAATGTATTGAAATAACATGAAATAAAATTGAGGTAACTATTTTAACGAAAGGGAACAATTCGTGTCATATGGTAAGTGTAACTCTAGCGTATACCCTACAGACTGTGGTGTGCAACAGGGATTCAATTTAGGACCTCTATTATTTTTAATTTTTATAAACAACGTTCGGATAAAATCAAATTCACCCGTTTATTTACTTTTCGCTGATGGCATTAAACTGTACTTGAGAATAAGGTCAATAGAAGACAGTAGAAAGCTCCAGGGATATATTAATGCAATTATTGAATGTGGAGTGTTGGTAATAAACTCGGTTTGAACTTCCAAAAATGTTCAGTTGAGTACTTTACGGGGTCACACAAGACCGTATTTTTAATTACAAAATAAAAGAAGCACATGACCGTCTAGGACTTAGGAATTGTGTATGACGCTCGTTTAACATTTCATGGTCATATTGAAAAGATCCGTAAATCAGCCACAAATATGTTTTTGTCATACACAATTCAAAGGAGTTGACTAACCTTGGGGTTAGGTTTCTGATACGGCTGCTATACTTTACTTGAGAACGAATCTCAGGTTGGGGACCAGAGGTCACCACATAATGTACTAAAGAAATTTTTACGATACCTCTCCATGAAATAGTCCGGTTTTGTACCCTTGGCTTTTTCCAACAGCATTTATCTCGGGAATGCTGGGTATCTGCAACCTTAGTTTCAGGAGCGACGTCGCATTACTGCTGATGGCTTATAAGCTTCTAAACGTTTTATTATCACTACCAGACATGCTGGCCGCCAACACAGGCTTCTGATACTTCAAAGGTGCACAATTAACTTACCAATACTGATGCCCCTGGGAAGATTTCTTAGCTTAATTAACGATCTCGCAGGAAATGTGGATGGCGATTGCTTACAGTATTTTAGCCTTAGAGAGGCTCGTATCTAAAATGAGTTAAGCACTGAAATGTACTAAAGATAGCCAATATTTGAATGGGTTCAAATATTGTATTTCTTAAACCTACCGTCCGAAAGATGTAAACATAAAATAATATAGTACAGGGTTTTCCAATAAGAGATGTTATTTTGAATAGCCCGCTATTTCGGTAGATGTTATTTTTGAAGCTGTCATTTTTTGACATTTGACAAGTAGAAACTACGCCATTAGAAAAATGGAACGATACACGCTTCAAAAAAGCATTGAAATTATTAAAATTCACTTGAGTGAATCAAATGCAAATCATCTTGAGTGATGAGGCCCATTTCCACCTCGGTGGCTTCGTCAACAAGCAAAATTGTCGCATCTGGGGCTCGGAAAACCCAAGAATTATTGTTGAAAAGCCTCTCTATCCTCAACGTGTGACTGTTTGATGTGGTTTATGGTCCGGCAGAGTCGTTGGACCTTACTTTTTCGAAAATGAGGCTTGAGCAACAGTTACGGTGAATGTATCGCTATCGAGAGATGATTAATGATTTTTTATGTCCGGAATTGGATGGTATTGATCTGGACAACATTTACTTTCAACAAGACGGCGCTACGTGCCACACAAGCAACGAAACCATTGATCTTTTACGATTGAATATCAAAATAACACCTCTTATTGGAAAACCCTGTATATACCCATACCTTCGGTACTATTCGGTATGTTCCAAAAATTCTAAAAAGTTTGGTCCTCAGCATGCTCTAATTAATATGATACGTTGTAAATAATATGAAATTTCTTTGTGGGAGACAACCTCAAACTTCCTTCAATATTCCTCGTTTCGTGAATATTCCAGAGAATTAAATTTCCTGGAATTTACCCACTAAGTTGTGACCCGGAAAAACAGATCCATACTTCGAAAGTGGAGGGTTGGTTGGCGATCCTAAAGAATTTTCTATAGCACGGATCGCAAAGATAAGTTTGGTAAATGCCTTTGGTGGTCATCCATTATCCAATATCGAAAATATATATCTCCCCCTTCCCTTGGCCATTTTCGAATGTCGAACGAAGTAACAAATGAACCGCGGTCGCCACCAGCCAATGGGCGATGAGGAATGGCACGTCTGTCAAACAAATGGTAAGTCTATAATTTATTTCGACGATTGGAATGGAAAGACGAACATTTTTATACATCGAATAAAATGAGCAACTAGAATTATTATGAATTACTACTGTAATTTTTAGATTTTGCAAAACTGGCAAGAAAAAATAACATAGCACTGAATGCGGAGAGATCATTTATTTTATGAATTTATTAGATACTGTATTCTTTATTGAAAAATTAAAATACGTTACTATATTTCTGAGTTAGCAACAGTTTTCATGATACTCTAAACTTCAAATGATAAATGTCCCTTTACAGCGGTGCTTCCCAAAAAGGGTAATCTTTTAGAGTAGCTGGACGAATATTTTTTGAAATAACACATAGAATCACAGAATATCGAGTAACACTAGAAGTGCCTTCGATACAAATTTGAATGGAAACAAATGTTCCATTTAGCCCAATAGCCCAACGCTCCGCCTAACTAAAACTCGCCTGACATCGTAGGTCTCATCCCATTTTAATTTCGTAAACACAGTTGTTCTATTGGAAATTTAAGCGTCGATTAGACAAATTAGACTAGCAAGCCGGCGCACAGTGGGCTGAAAATCGCCTTTCGTAGACATAGAGACTTGAATTTTCAAGGGTATTTTTTTGGCTAGAAATGGATTCTGCTGATCATTACTATGCTATAAAATTTCGTTCGAAGCAATTGCGTGTACAAATGAAGGAGTTATCAATTTTTTAAGAAAAAATTGTCTGGAACTGACATTAAAAATGAGGCTATCTCTGGAATCATAAGGTTGGCCATTCTATCCTTACACACAGACATACTACTATTTATTTGTAATTTTTTGACATACTTCGTATTGTGGCGCAACGTGCGATTTTTTTTTCTGTGTCTATGAAAGGCGATTTTCAGCCCACTGTGCGGCGGTCGCGGTTTCAAATCCTGGAGTGCGCAAGTAATTTTTATTTAATTAATTTGTGTTATTTCACAATTTATTCATTTAAATGAATTGCGGCAAATTCCACAGTGGAAGATACTCTCAGTGTCGCCCTGGTATAAAACCACCATTCGCAATTCAACGTTGCTTGAAATGACTTTAGCCGTGTTTGCTGACCAGATCTGAATAGTCCTCCAACTTCCTCTTTCTAATCCCATTCCCCTTACCACAACCTTCAACCTCACTCACTACATACCCGTTTGAGGATGCAATAGTCTCACTGGCTCCAGACGGTTGAGAGCTGTTGGGACTCTTGTGGGGCTTTCATACAAAAAAATATCAAGAAACACGCCCATAAATCACTTCTAGTTTTATTTTTTTTATTTTATACTAACCTAACATACAATACTGCCGCCATGGGTGGAACGACAGTGTCATCCTTGAGAGTCTCAAAGTTGATACTGTGTTTCTACTTATGACGGCAGAATAACACTTTTCATAAATATGTGAATTAAAACACCTCAGCACAGGTTCTCCTAGTGAGGTGTTCACAAAATATTGCTACTTAACCATTTCAATACAGCTACTAATTATGAATATGTATTACACTCTACAACCTACCATATTAGGAACATGTGTTGTATTACCAGCACATATCTATTTCTTGTAATCTGTGTATACGAGGATAGAAACGAAATCCGAATAATGACCGGTTGGTGGCTGAGTTGACATCGCGTTTGGGTCCCACCCAGGCGTAGTGTGTTCAATTCCTCGGCTGGCTAAGTCCTCCATCACATCACAAGCATCATATTCCGCTTACTGTGGTGGTAGTAGGAGATTTTTAAATAATGTCAAGTTGTTCGTAACCAGGGAATGTTTGTCTTTCTTTAAAAAAAAACAATGATTTTAAACTTTAATAGTATTTTTTACTCTGTCTCGTTATTTTCAGTCTAATGAAGTTTATATGAGACTTCGTAGAAGTACTTAGTTAAGTTAGCCCACTCTACTCTTTCACTCGTTCAGTAATGCCCCGTCATTGAGAAATCCGTTATGACCGCCCCCACCCCATTAACGCCCCCCAGCAATAGTACGGGCCATAGCGGAACAGCTAACAACGAACAAGCACTACAATAATTTGGCACATTTCCAGGGTATAATGTTAATGGTTGTGGTAGTGATTGGCGTAATTGAAATACATATACATTTTCAAAATATTTTCTTATGTGTTATTACGCAAACAGGCAAATACCATGGCAACCACAATTCGGGTAATATTGAGAGGCACAAGGAAGTAGAGAAATGGATGGGTAAGAGAATCTAGAGTGGTAGATATTCTCAGTATAACCTGTATCCAGACCACTGACCCATCCCTCATACCTTTTTCCTTCACGGAACTTCTTCTCCTTCATTTACTTAAAAGACTCTCCACACAGCATTCACAAGTATGACATCGAGAAATTATTTTCCTCAGGGCGTTAATGTAAAAAAAATGATTCGGTCTGGATAAAAACAAAGGGGAGAGATTTATTTCAAAACGTAATAACACCAATTTGTGTATTACGTAAACATAACTGGTATGGGAGAAACCACAGTATCCTCCAAGAGTACTTCAAGAACGATTATGTGTTTTTACTTACGACGGCATAAAAACACTTTCCGAATACATGCGAACACCTCAGCACAGGTTCTCCGGGTTCGAATATATGCGAACACCTCAGCACAGGTTCTCCGGGTTCGAATACATGCGAACACCTCGGCACAGGTTCTCCGGGTTCGAATACATGCGAACACCTCAGCACAGGTTCTCCGGGTTCGAATACATGCGAACACCTCAGCACAGGTTCTCCGGGTTCGAATACATGCGAACCCGGAGAACCTGTGCTGAGGTGTTAACAAAATTTATGTAAACTGTATGTAAAAAAGAATATAAATAAATAAATCAAATTATAACACAATAACGTAGACAAGAATAGAAGGCTGGTAAATTTAATGATTTAGGAGGAGGCTGTAGGAAAAAAAATGGAGGATGAAAAGAGTAATGTCGATAGTTCGTGGCCTAAGAACCGAAGCGCGTGCCAATAGTCTATTGTCTATACCATTTATTGATCTGATGATGAATTTTAACTAACCATTTAATCAGAAAACGATTGAAAGATAAAGACCTCGTAGCCATCGCAACGGAAGCCTTCAGAAAAACTTTAATATTTTACAATTCCTATAAAATTTAATCACTTCTAGATAATATATTCAAGTTCTTTACAGACAATTGGGTAAAATCTAATCCCTTCCCAAACCTCCGAGGGCCCAGCGATTCGATGTCAAAAATCTAATAAGATATAATACTTGACACAATGGGACGATGCTGGACCAAAGAGCACACAGTATGCCTCAGTCTGGTTTATATGAGACAAGACTTGACAACCGATTGTCCGGAACCAGTGGGACTATGGCATCCCCAATCAGGGTATGTTGTGAGGCTGAAGGGTGTGGGGAGGGAAGGAGATGGGTGAGATAAAGGATGAAGAAAGAAGTAGGCAAAGTACACGGTAAAAATTATTTCAAGCAACTTTTCGATTCTGTGTGGTGGTCTTTTACCAGGGCGATACTGAGAATATCTACCACTCTGGAGTGCAACCTGGCTGTGTTTGGGCGTGGCCTATGAAGATTATATGTTGTTGTGGTACATGGATGCTGTAATCTTCCTCTCCCCTTGGCATGTGCTAGAAGGGGCATAGTCACGAGAGCACGGAATAACATTTCTTTTTACGGGATCTGTCACCTTGACAATTGCAGTTGACCACGGCAGCTCCTTAATTCATCCACGCCCACGCGTACATATAATATATAATCTGTCTCGTGTCACGTGTTCGTACGGGATTATATGGCGAGCGATATGGTGCTATAGGCTGCGCCCAAAAGACGCTTTGGGAGTATATAGTCTTGCATCTGAAATTAACGTTGCACAGCAAGTTATACTCCTCAATTTTCAAGAACGTGTCTTAATATTATTTTCTTATATTAAAAAACTGTCTGTAAAAAAATGATAATGTATTTTCATCTAGTTTATTCTGGATCGGAGCAAAAGGACGGTCTTTTGTAATCCAATGAAAGGCTCGCTCTAATCTCTCGCCGTGTAGGCAATAAAGGAATAAAGGCCGGCAGAATGTAGGAGAATGGGGAGATTCCGGGCCGGACTGAACTGGCACTCGGGCCATGGCGGGTGGCCGGTGGCCGTCCCTTATCCCCGAAGATTAAAACCCGTAGGGTATTAAGATGTAATAATCCTTTAGCAACAAAAGATAATTTAGCCCATATTTTGTTATTCCACGAATTTTGGAATGGAGAAGCATTTAGTTCCTACAGCTCCCAACCGTCTGGAGTCAGTGAGATTATGGCATTCCCAGATGGGGTATATTGTAAGGGTGAAGGTAGTGGGGAGGGTAAAGAAATATGGAAGGCGAAGGTGGGGAATACATGGCTATTCAGATCTGGTCACCAAAGACGGTAAACGCCATTTCAAACACATTTCAAAGTTTCAATTCGGAATGGTGGTCTAACACCAGGGCGATACTGAGAGTATCTTCCACTCTGGAAAGAGCAGCAAATGACCAGATCTAAATAGCCAGGTAACCCCAACCTTCCTCTTCCACATCTCCTTCCCCTTTTCACTACCTTCAGCCTCACAACTTACCCCTATTGGGGATGCATTTGCAGCATTATCAGAGAAATATTTTAAATCGAAATATCGATTTACCAAAGCAAATGCAGAACGTATAATCGATTTAGCCGAATTTCGAAACAATTCAAAACAAACCGGGTCAATCAAATGTCATTTGAAGAAACGTGAAGTTAGCAACTAAACGCGAAATGCGAAAATGACCGTGTTTTTGAGGATTGGAACAAAGTGGTGCCAGTCTAAAAAAATCTTGCATGAATGTTATTGTGAGTAAATATTTTAACCCGAGAAGTATACGGCCCTCTTCACCGTATAGCTATACCAACGCTGCAGCAGCTTATTAGGGAATCTTTATAAGTAACACTGCTTATATTCAATGAAATTAAGGAACCGTTAAAACTTTACAAAATGTATTACTCATTCAATCTATCTTCATATTGTGCAATAATAACCTTCGTCGTATTCTGTAAAATAATCCACCAAATTACCATTCTTTTTCCGTGTCTTTAAATTTTTTACCATATTGTGCAATAGTTGAATGATTCACGCTGTTTTCTCAATAACAAGTTGAATAATAATATAAATATATGCTCGTTTGATCACGCAAAGGTGGGCGTCTAATGTATTAACGAGGGGATTCAAATATAAATAACAAACTGACAAATCTCCGAATCACGGCAGAGTTAAGCTTTTATTTGTTTAGTGACTTGGCCTTAAAAGGAAAACAACTGAAAGGGATTTGCATGTTCATTTACTTTACATAACCTGAATCATATAAGTGACAATGACTGCCTTTCAAAATATAAATGCAGCATCCAAGTGATGATTCATTCTAGTCCAGTCAGTGGGGGATAAAAAAGGGCTCCACCTTGCAAAAGGTTAGGTAGTAGCGATTTTCACATATGTTGTTAAGATTGGGACTCTAAAGAAAAAAAAAAGTTTTCGACCTTGGGGGGGTCGAGCTCGATCCGCCATCTTGGATTGAAGGTGTCAAAATTTGGTTTTTTCAAAATAATTATGAAGTGGTTGATTTTACAACCAAATAGATGAAAGCAAACTTAAAGACAACTAAATTACCTACATTTTTTGTGGATAGTTTTCACTTGTAAGTCTAATAGGTAACGAGTTACAGCGGTTGAAAGAAGAAAATTTTGACAAAAAATTGTAAAACTCCAGTTTTCTTGATAAATTTTGTACGAACATATTATTTTCATTTTAACGTATTTCTACGTTACAATATACCTATATAGCATCATTCGTGTGCTCAATGACGTTGATTTGTTATAGTGGGATCCTAGTCTACAGCTGACTTGGCAACACTGATTGAGTCCTGGTTACAGGACGTTGCCTGGATGCTCATGTCTGCAGATGTTCTTTTCGATGAAACAATGCCAGTTCAAGTTTCACAAGAACAATTTTTAGCCAATGAAAATAACAAAGTCCGTCTGATTTCGATGCTTACAAAGCAATTTATACAGGATGATTTTACAGTTAAGCAGGCTGAAGAAGATGCTGATGAGTTGATTGTCAATACTGCGATTTCCTTGTGTTCATCATATGACGCTGTTTTCATTATTGGCGAAGACGTTGATCTCCTAGTTCTGCTGACAGCATTAGCACCACCCGGTATATCTTCGCAAACCTGGGAGAGGCAAAACTTTTGAAAGACTGTATTCCGCGAATAGTGTGAAATACAAAGAGGCGGCTGAGAATATTCTGTTTCTTCATGCCTTTAGCGACTGCGATACAACATCGTCCTTCTTCAACCAAGGAAAAACAAAATTTTGTTCGCTTGTGCAAAACGACACAAGACTCAATGCCATTAAAGGAATCTTCAAACAACATGATCCAGAAGACAGCAGTTGCAGGAACACGCTTTCTTGTTGCTTTGTACGGGGGTGACATGGATAAGGAAACCTTGGAAGAAGTCCGCTACAAACGTTTCGCAAAGTCGACAACAAAAAGCAAATTCAATCTTGCCTCTTTGCCACCAACGAACGACGCTGCACGGTACCATGCATTTAGAACGTACCATCAAGTCAAAAAATGGTATGGAATCCAAAAAAATCCAGAAACTGGGGCTGGAAACGTGACACCAACGGGCTCGTTCCAGTAAGAATGACAAAGAAACCAGCACCCGAGACTTTATTAAAATTTATTTCATGCAATTGTAAAAAAGGATGCGGCGTTGTATGTAGCTGCAGGAAAGCTGGATTGAAGTGTTCTATTGTATGTGGGTGCTGTAATGGTCAAACATGCCGAAATTCGCCAGAGGTTCACATCGATGTCGAGGACGAAGAAGAAGAGATTTTGTCAATGGAAGCCCAGAATCTCAGTATCACAGGCAATGAGTTAGATGATGACATTGATGACGAAGACTGTTATTAAGTAACATAATTTATAGTAACATAATTCATAGTAATGTAACATAATTTCGAAATCTACCATCGCTGGTATATCTGTGGAGTAGCCCTACTGGGGATAGAACAATAAAAAAATGCACCATGTTCCCCACCTCATGGTGGTGTGGAAATGAGTTAACAAAATTATCATAATTATGTAATGAATAACCCGAAAAAATTACAAAGTTGGGAATTTCATCATTTTTTAGAAAAATATTCACATTTCCGCCACTGTAACTCGTTACCTATTAGACTTACAAAAAAAAACTTATTACACAAAATGTAGGTAATTTAGTTGTCTTTAAGTTTGCCTTGTACAATTTGGTTGTAAAAACGACCACTTCACAATTATTTTGAAAAAAACAAATTTTGGCACCTTCAATCCAAGATGGCGGGTCGAGCTCGACCCTCCCAAGGTCGAAAACTTTTTTTTTTCCTTAGAGTCCCAATCTTAACAACATATATCAAAATCGCTACTACCTAACCTTTTGCAAGGTAAAACTCCCCACTGACTGGACTATTCAGCAAAAGAGGATAGCAGAGACCTAACAGAAAACATTTCAAAGGTTTTAAAAATTTTAATATGTCGTTTTTGATATTTTTATTTTTATTGCCGGTTTCACCTTACACTTGCATCATCAGATGCCCGTTTTAGAGCAAAGCCGGTCCGATTCTCGAGATAAAATAAACAAGAGGAAAAAAGTTTAAAAGTTTTTTAACCATTAACTCATAAATAATAATGATTGGATTATTTGTTTAGCGCCGTTTTCGTTAGAAAATCACGTCAAAGGCGCTTAACAACTTAATTTATGCATTAAATTTATTCCTATCACTTACACTTATAACTTTTAATAATTTTACGATACTATATCGACATGCTCATGATTGAATTGCGCACCCTCTTTACCGATAGAGCGTATGTGGGGATCGGCCAAATAGCTGTTATACTGACGCATTGTATTTTGCGTCGGTATAACTGTCATGTATACTGAAGCAAATCTCAGATCTGAATAATCAGGTACTGCCCAACCTTTTTCTTTCCATCTCATTCGCCCCTCTCCTTCCTTCAGCAACATAACACATACAAATTGGGGATACTATATCACTGCAGACTTCGGCCAATTGGGACCTTAGAGTAATATATATTATTACTCTAAGATTGGGACGCGGTGTTCACATTATACGTATATTTTTTTTGTATCACCTATACAGGGTGTATCGGCACTAACCCGACAAACTTTAACCAGCTATTCCTTAGCACATTTGGAGTAAAAAATGTTATGGGCACTTTGCTGTCCGGTAGCATTTTTTTTCAATTAAAAACAAAAAAATTAAAAATTTCCACACTACATCACTGTCATTGGCTTTGCTTTTCGTGTTCAACAGCTGTTATAAGCAAGTATGTCGAAAAGCGTCTTCGCTCTTTCGCACACACTAAATAATAATAGTTAAAAATGAGACAAATGGTGCCGTGTCATTTCGTTGTGATTGTAAAAGTGCGCCAATATAGGTACACACATGCATTATTCAATGGAATTCGAATAAAATATTGACAGATGGGTTTTCAAACTTTGACAAAGGATAAAACAGTGGTGACATGTGGTGAAAATATTAATAGTAAATTTTTTATTAAAAAAAAACGTTACCGGACAGCAAAGTGCATATGAGATTTTTTACTCCAAATAATATGCTAAGGAATAGCTGGTTAAAGTTTGTCGGGTACGTGCCGATACACCCTGTATATAAAAATATCCACAAAATCTACACAGAAAAGTTAAGTGTATACGCACATAATATGTCGGTATTTGGTCTGTACATTATGTACAATCATACACAGATTATAGATCCAAGTGAAATTCGCAGCATCCAGTTAAAAGGGTGTAGAAAAAGCGGAAACGAACCGAAGTCAGATAAATGACCGCAAAACATATGCCATAATAGAACCTCTTCATGAAATTTCAGAAATTCATTCAGAAAGTTTTCTATACGTTTCCTACAGTGCCAAATCAAAAGGAAGGCTTTCTAATGCGATTCTAGACGGAGAGTAGACCTTTGCACGGACCTACAAATTCTTATATAATGTACATAGACATCAAAATTTATAAACTTGCTCTGATATGAAATCTGGGTATCATTTCGGGGAACTGGAGACAAAAAACCACGTGACCATATTTGTGGCACCATGAGGGTTAGAGAGTGCTTTGAATAAACTACGACATCAGTCATACATTGACCACTGAAGAGGTCACATTGAAATAACCAAGCCCTGCGCAGAAAAGTAAGGTTCGCCAAAGTAACGCAAAGGTTTGCAGCGCAGTTCATCGTGGGACTTTTTTGCGCAGGATCTGGATGTTCGTTTAATCAAGCCTTCTGGTCGACGTTAAAATTGAGTGAGGTGAGTAAATTATAACACATTTGTAAAAGTGTAACTAAATAGTGTAACTAAATATTATATTTTGGAATCAAACCCGAACTTTTGTTTACCCGATTTGGGATATGCAGTTAAGTTTTTTACTCGGCCAGCAATTTGCGCGCCATTGTAATAAGGACTAGTAATTCGTAAGCAGATTTTATTTTTGAGGACTGAATAGTGATATTACAAGGCAAGTTGCCTGCATACTGTCAGATTAATTTTTTGACAAATTGCGATTTGGTTTGTTCCCTTTCCCTGGTTGGCAGATCTATTTAGTTTGAGTGTGTGTGATAATGTATTATTATTACGTGGCGAGAATTTAGTAACTAATAAATGTGTGGGTTTAAGATATAATTTGCCAGTTATTAAAGGAGAAAGTAGGGGATGAGGTAACTCCATCTAATCTTCAAAATAATATTAAAATAATTACCCACCACTTTTGGAGACCAGTTGCTTATTTGTTTGTAAGGTGTAAAAGTTACCTGAAACAAGAGAAAATAAAATTATTAGATAACAAACACATCGAGTCATTAGCTTGAGCAGTTAGTTAATCAAAGGTTCGCATTAGAAGACTATATCAATTCAATAGTTACAAAACGGCGTAATACGTACATAAAATGTTAACTAGCACAGGTAAAATAGTATCAAAATGCACTAAATAAATGAAAACATTCGTGTATTCATGAAATTTTGGTCTTAGTCTTAGGATGGGTTATTTCACAGATTTTGAAAAATTCATCAAATTTCAGCCAGTTGCTTCAAAAAACAGAACTTGAATAGAATCTTCACAGAACTTGAAAATCAACTTTAAAATTTGACGAATTGTTTAAATTCTGTGAAACAACCCGTCCTTAATATACATTAATATGTATCAGAATCCGCACAAAAAAGTGATAGAACATCCCTCAAGGTATGATTTAAGATTTTCACGGCCAAAAGTGTTTTTGTTATTTGTTTTTGGGGTGTTATGCCGTGTTGCGCTAACTCCTTCTTTAGCCAACGTTTCGGACAGCATTGCAGTGTCCATCATCAGGGCAGATGTGTTATTATTATAATAACAATAACAACACGGCATAACACCCCAAAAACAAATAGCAAAAAAAAAATCCCTCAAGGTATTTTTTACGTTTATACACTAAAAACCTGTCTTATTTGACCAAATATTTATTCTATCGACTTGGGAATAGTATCATTCGATTCAGCACGAATGAAAAAAACGACCTAGTTTTGTAAACATGTAGGTATTTTCCGCCCTGCCTGCATAGAAGAATGTGCTACAAAAATTTCATGAATTCACTAATTTTATCATTTATCACGTCATTTTTCAATTGTTTATTATTTATTCAGAATTTTTATTGGAGTGATAGCAAAAATAATATTGAAAATAAATAAATAACATTTACCAAATGTTCTCAATTGTATCTGTACTAAAGGTTGGAAGGCAGACTATATGACTAAAGACCAAAGCACATAAAAGTCATGCTGAATACATACTTGGAAGCGGAAAGAAAATAATGCACAAATCAGCAATAAAAATACTTAAATTTCTTGAATGTAAAGGAAATTTATAAAGCCACAGAACTTTTAGCAATATTTTGTAATATGATCCAGGAATTTTATTGTAGAATGATAAATAAATATACACAATGTAAGGTTTCACCACATTCCAATGTAAAAACAGGGAAAAAGTTTTCCAAAATATGACGGGAAAACCTATCAAGATGTAACGAAATGGAATTCAATTTCTCTACCCACCGTCTCAAATAACTGCTTACGAAAAACACATTTAGACAAATTCTAAGGCCAAACATGGCACTAGCAGATGAGAATAACAAACTTCCACGAGGTTTTATTGACTGGTTATAAGTTATAAGCCTGTCAATTATTGTTTGTGTAAAGTATTTTTTTTATTAAGAGCCACAACTTTTTTCCATTTGAAAGTTATTTATAGATGGCAGTTTGTAAGATAAATTATGTACGCATGGAATTTATTATTATTTTGGAAACATTACAATACCTTTAAAGGTATAAAGGTACATCTTTTAAAGGTATTGAAATTAATTGTATGTTAAATATTTTATCCTTTATTTACATCAAAAGAATGTTTCCAAAATAATAATCAATTCCATGCGAACATAATTTATCTTTAAATACCTAAATTTGATAATAAACAGTGGCGAAATATTTTCGTTAGGATTACGAATAATTTGAAGAGATTCTTAAGATATTTGATATATTCGATATTATTAATTCTTTGAATCTTCAATATAAAATCTTTGCCTTTTCTATATTGGTCAGTAAATCATATGCTATGAAAGTGACTGTGTATTTATATACTTCTATTAATTAACGTCGAATAATAATTGAATGAGAGAAAATAAGTAGGTACCTAATATCTAGTACCAAGTACCAAGTACCTAGTACCTAGTACCTAGTACGAAGTATCCAGTACCTAGTACCTAGTACCCTAGTCAGATATTCACCTCCCTTCATGTACGCAGAGTTCCATTAGCAAATGGGCGAACAAATAATAATAACGAGTAATAATAAGTAACCTCGATTTCCGAAAGGTAAATGTTGATTTTACACTGATGATCGTATCTATTACTTACCGCGGACCTAATGGCTGTACGTAATACTTGCGCTAAACAACCCACCCCTCGCTTGTCTCTTTCACCGGGTATACTCGTATGTGGGAATATTTAGATAACTAACTAACTAATTAACAAACAGTAAATACTGAAAGTGTTAAGAGAAGCATGGGCCATGAGGGGACAAACGTCTACAAGCTCCTTCCCGATTGAAGAGAATATTAGCTATTCCTAAACGAAAATTTGAAACAGAAAAATCAGAAAAAGATACGGACACATCACAGACATAGGAATTAATAGACGAGAAGATAATGGCGAGGGGTAAAATCAACTGTTGAAGAACGAAGGGAGTGAAGCTGACTGTGATTCGTCAATAATTCAATCTGACAGTAAATAGGCATCTCGCATTATAATATCACCATCTACTTCTTAAAAGTAAAATCTGCTTTTGAATGAATAGACATTTTTACATGGGAGCGCAAATTACTCGCCACGTTATGAACAAATTTGCGAAGTCCAAATTCGGCAAAAAATTTCTTCTATTTTCAGAGTCGAATATTTCGTTTAAGTATTTAGTTAAGACACTTTTATAAATGTTCATAATTTACTTCCCAGCAACCAACCAGCTTTGTGTTTCGCGTCCAGACGTTTCTCGATGTGATAGTAACAACTGATTCATATAATACGATGTGAATATGTTTAAAATAAAGTAAAATAATGCTTATATATGGAATGTAATACGACAATTGGGTTTATTCTCTTTTTCACATCTATTTTTACAAGTTTTCATAGTACAAGTCAACATTTTGCCGTGTTATTTCGTAAAATGAACCGATGATGCCTCGACCATAGTTCGCACAAGAATGATGACGTCACGTTTTCAAATTTCACTTGAGGCCATACGCGAGCACAGCCGGCTCCAATGGAACCGGTATGGGGAGTGGGGATAATACGCTTTTAATCACTTAGGGCAGGTCTACTAATATTCATATGTCTATGGGACACATCTAGGACTCGAACCTTGCCTTGCCGGGGCACCGCTCTACAACTGAGCTAATGGGACCCTATCTCCTTCGGTCATACATCATACTTCGAATAAGAACTACCAACATTTTCTGTAGAATGAATGATCTTCCTATATGATTTAAGATTTTCACGGCCAAAAGTATTTTTGTTATCTGTTTTTGGGGTGTTATGCCGTGTTGCGCTAACTCCTTCTTTAGCCAACGTTACGGAAAGCATTTCAGTGTCCATCATCAGGGCAGATGTGTTCACATCTGCCCTGATGATCTTCCTGTTTCAAATTTTCGTTTAGGAATCGTTAATATTGTCTTCAATAATTATATATTACAATTTGATGATTTACTCATTAAGTTATTCCAAAAATAGACTAAATATATATTTTAAACAAAGGTCGTGCAAAACCAGTGAACTCACCCAACTCTATCGAATTTCTTTAAGTTATTGTACTATGGACGATGAGTACAATTTGTAGTTACCTACTATTACATAAATGGTTTTAAAGAAACTTAATTTCTATATGTATTGGTAAACTAGAGACATCGTATGAATTAATTTTGTTCAAAAATTGTGCCTAAATAAAGGTGCACCTAGTGACTGGTGAGGCAGGTTATATCCAACATAAATATACCTACTAATATTGTATCTTTATACACATGTTATATTACCGTTTTTATATATCTAATGTTAACTGGAATAGTACGCATGTTAATAATCCTATATTGTTTTTAATTATAAATAAATTAAAAAATAATAAATTATATATTTGAATCCTATCATGTAAAATGATTATAGTTATAATATGTATTAATATTATAGTGGTCGACGGGTAAGGCTCTCGACTAGCAACCCGGAGGTCGTGGGTTCAAATCCCGTGCGCAAGTAAATTTTATTAATTTGATCAATTTGTGTTAAAACGTAATTTACTCATTTAAAATAATATATAGTATATTCGCGGCACGTTCCAGAATGGAAGAATCTTTCGGTGTCACCCTGGGGTACGACCATTCCGAATTGAGACGTTGCTTGAAATGGCTTTAACCGTGTTTGGTGACCAGATCTGAATAGCCAGGTCTGAATAACCTCACCTTCTTCTCCCCCATCACCTTCACCTCCCCACTACCTTCACCCTCACAAAATACCCCAATTGGGGATGCAATAGTCTCACTGGCTCCAGACGGTTGGGAGCAGTTGGGACTTTAGTGCGGTTGCACAATAAAAAACGTTTTATTTATACAGTTAGTTAGAAAGCGAAATATTTATAATTTTGTAACTTTAATATATTTTTTTTAAATAATCATCACGTCATTTCTCCGTAGGGGTAGGCAGAGAGGATCGACTGCCAAACAACTTGGTCTTGGAACACTTCTCGCTTCATTCACACATAATTAATTAAATAAAACAACTCTTCATAGAAAAGTAACAGATCCATGATACCTTCAGTATCACCCTTGTGAAATACCACATTTCAAAAGCGAAACGTTGTATATTAAAAATTGTAATTAAATTTATCACTTCTTCTAGCATTATTACAACTAGTGATGTAGACCCGGGAATATTCCCCGGGGAATATTCCCGGGAACAGGAATATTCCCGGGAATATTCCTCGACCTGAAATAAATTCCCGAAAACGGGGAATTTATTTTATTTTTAATAAAATGGTTTCTACACTTCTCTTGGATGCTTTATTGAGTGTTAGCAGTTTTCTAAGACGACATCCCCTGATCTCCAAAACCAATTTTCGTTGACTTCGTCAATACAAAAGACAATCGACACACATCCGAGTATTTGTGCCAGGAAATGAAAAAGATTTTGGAAAAGTTTGGCCCCAATAAAATTTTAGTTGTGATAGGACACAATGCGGCCAATGTGAAGAAAGCGTGCAAGCTTTTACAAAGTGAATATCCGCACATTGTACCCCTTGGGTGCATAGCTCATACAATGCACCTATTGGTGAATGACATTCTTTCTACCAAATCAGCAAACGTCTTCATTCAAAGGGTTGTTAGTATCGTTAAGACCATCCATCGATCACAAATACTGAGCGCATTACTAACTGAAATAAATACAGCAAAGAAATTGAATTCGACTCTACATCTTCCTGTCAAAACACGCTGGGGCAGTTATTTAAATTGCCTTGACAGCATGATGAAATGTAAAGTAAGCCTGCAAACATTTGCAGTAAACGAAGCTGCCTCATCTTTACCTCGTGATATGAAGAACAGCCTGTTGGACGATGATGTTTACTGGACAAGAGTGACATCATTAGCCGATGTTCTGCGACTGATTGTTTCCTGGATACACAGCTAGAGGGAGACGATCCACTAACACACAAAGCATTGTATGCTTTTGAGGATATTGAGAGCAGTCTAAGTAAAACTCTTCCAGCGTCTCTACTGTCACATGCCGAAGAGAAGCAAATACTGGAAAAGGCGGCGCAGCGCAAAGAATTTGCTATTGCTCCAATACATCTGGCTGCTGCCCTACTAGATCCAGGTTCCCAAGGACATCTGCTAAGCCACGCACAGCAACTTGAAGCACTTTAATTCTTTGACCAAGTAGCAAGTCATATATTGAGACTGTTGATAGTGCAAATGTTCTTGTTGATTTAGCCAATTATAGGGCTAAAGAAGAATCATGGAGCAAGGCATTCCTATGGAAGTGTGTCGATAAGATCACGCCAGTGACCTGGTAGAAGGGGATGTGCGGAAGTTCTGTTTTGTCACAGGTTGCCATAAGAATATTGACTGCTCCCATTACTTCAGCAGCCACTGAGAGATCTTTTAGCACGTTTAGTCGCATTCATACAACACGGAGGAATCGTCTAACAACTCAAAGAGCAGGGAAAATAACATTTGTGGCACACAATTGGAAACTTCTTTCCTCTGAACGAGGCTCTCAAGTTGCTCCCAAGAAAACACTTTCTTCCACGGATGAGCCGATTGCTTCGCATCATAACGTTTCAAAACTATCTGGTACTCGCAAACGCAAACATCCAATTGACTGTGCTGAGGAAGAAGAAAACGTAGATAATCCTGAGTTGGCAACAACTTCGTCCGGGTCAGATGAAGAAGAAGAAGAAGAAGAAGAAGAATATGAAGGTGAAAGTAAACGAAGTTGATAGTGTCAGTGTCCAATCGGTATCATCAGATGAACAGTAACGATCTGTGAAGTTGTGTCATTTTTACAGTTTTACGATTGATTTTTTATATATGCCGTTTACTAGCATAAAGTGTATAAAGGCTACTAATACTGAACAGTATATAATTATATAGAGATACTACTCACGGCCAAAAGTATTTTTGTTTTTGGGGTGTTATGCCGTGTTGCGCTAACTCCTTCTTTAGCCAATGTTTCGGACAGCATTGCAGTGTCCATCATCAGGGCAGATGTGTTATTTGTCCTGCAATGCTGTCCGAAACGTTGGCTAAGGAAGGAGTTAGCGCAACACGGCATAACACCCCAAAAACAAATAACAAAAAAGATACTACTCACTTTAAAATAATTTTGATCGGTGTTTTTTTTGTTATTTTTCTCTTGGATCCTATTCCTATATATATGGGAATAGTTTTTATGGATCTATCCTGCTCTATATGAACCAAATGTGTGTATATTTTATTTTTTATTTAATAAATATTATTCTTTTTGAGGTATTATGTTGTTAAAATAAAAATTCCCCGTCCAGGGGAATATTCCCCAGAAATAAATTAACGGGAATTTATACATCACTAATTACAACCGTATGAATTTAATACGTTTCCTCTCCGCACTGAAAAAAGTGATGATAACTTGACCCAGTTCAAGGTTATCGTTTTAAATAACATTTTAACTACAAAAATAAACAAAAAATGTCTATTAGGGGGAAAAATTGTAATTATCGTCACAATAGATACGGACAGACCCACTCAAACAAATGAAATGACACTCTCACTGATTCATATACAAACACGGACATACACTAACATAGACACTAATGAGGATCGGGTTGCCTATGCATACGTTCTGAAATCACCACAGTTGGTGCACAAAATCCTTAAATTGGGGAGGACAAAATAACAATTCCCCACAATTTACCCAGAAGTTCAAAGATATTAGAAGAACGAGATGTGCTGTGAGCAGTTCATACTGTGTGGAATTGCTTTGCCGAGTGTCGCCGGTTTTGTTCACCAATACTACTGCACACCTTCGCTTACGCTAAGGTATCCGCACTAATACATAGAACAGATTTCTGTGCGTACACGTCCCGATACTGTTCAAAGTACCCTAATTAGGTAGTACTCCGCCTACGGTCCGGCGGCCAACATAGCATATCTCGTTCTTCTAATATCTTTGCAGAAGTTCCATGTGTAATTCTAGCTTTTTTTATGTGAATACCGCACAAGAATCCCAACCCTCTCAAAAAATTATGGCATCCCCAATTGGGTATGTTGGGAGGCTGAACGTGGTGGAGAGGGGAAGGAGATGGGGAGGAGGAAGGTGAGCCAATTCAAGCAACGTTTCAATTCTTAATGGTAGTCTTACACCAGGGCGATGCTGAGAGTATATTTTTAAATAAATTAGCACTTATTTCTTATTATCTAGTTTTTCGGATTTTCTCTTTCGTTCAGTCTTTAAAAATAGAAATTTTCTGGTAAAAATGTTAGTACATTCTCACAATTATTGTGAATATTTTTTTCGATATGGCGGGATAATCAAGAAATGTTCAGAAACCCGCATTTTCCCCACAAAAAGGTCTCCCCGCAAAATACCCAATTTTTAAAACATCTCAGAAATTTACCGCATTTTGGGGAATTCACCACGAATTGGCAACCCTAATGCGGATACTAATAGTGATTCTGATACCTCTATATACTACGTATACCTATGGTAGTCGTTTTAACTTTTGAACTTGTAGTGAAATTGAACTCCGGCGAACGTCTGACATCACGGGTCATCAAATCAAACATTCAGATGTAACAAAACGCGCATTCTTTCCACGGAATAAAGGAACGGAGTACCCAGAGATTTCTTTTGCTTCGTTTTGAAAGGATATTTTCGAAACTCAATATTCAGCATTTAGTCTCGCTTAGTCGGAAGAATTGCTCGAGAGAATTGCCAGAGGAAATTATTTTGGTGCCAAAAATATGAACAACTTAGTAAATAGAAAATACTGGCTCCAAGCGGTTTTTGCAGTATTTTGCACGATTTTAATTCGCGATTTAGTTAAAATGTAAGTAATTCGTTTTTAAGTTAATTTATTGTTATCGTGATTACTAATTCGTAAAAAAACAATTTAATAGTGTTATTTATTGTTAACTTCTTGCTAGTATATTAGTTTTTATACTTGTAACAGCTGTTTCGGCGTTCAAGTTCATTATCAAACTGTCTAATAACATTACTGAATCTGATTTAAGGCGATGCACTAGGTCGTGTAATATTTTAAATTGAGCCGCTATCAATAACAATCCTTACGTAGGTGGCGATAAGGTTTAAATTCCCGCTTAACACCATCCGCCTGTTTTGATTTATGCAAGAAAAAAACATGGCCAAAAAGTGCCTTTTATTTTATTTTGTGGATGTTCAGGCATAAATATTTAATTTTTTTTGATCATTTTATAAATAACTTAATTTGCCACATTATAAAATAAAATCATAATCGAAAATGGGTTCGTAAGTAGGAGATTTTGAATTTTAAAGCAGTTTTCATAGGCCATTACACTATTTTTTTCTGGGCTTATAAAAAGACTTTTCTGAAAAATACTCGATTATTACAAAGGCCAAGATGTATTCTACTCGGAGTATTTAATTAAAGCATCTGAAACATTTCTAGGCGACCAAATTTTCAAACCAAAAACACATGATTTTGCATTACTACGTATGGCATCGCCTTAATGTTGGTTGATGTGTATAGCGCTCACGTAACAAGGGAATGTGGCTATTTCCCCATAATTCTGACTAATATAACAAATGCGAAAATGCTTCTTTTGTTTATGATCGACCTGATTTTTTTTGTACAGGCATAGTTGTAGGACTGTGAGTTAACGTAGTGTACTTTTCATCATTGGAAAAACTTCATTCCCGTGGGAAAATTGTTTGTATGGTAATTTCTTCGTAATACGACGCGACCGAAGCCGCGGGTAGAAGCTACTTTACTAATAATTATAACTTACAAGTGGAACCCGCAATGCTGAGCTATTGCTAAATTTCTTTCTTAGACGTCTCCGACTTATTCCACCATTCACTACAGTATACCATATACCTACTGTTAAAAAAATTACATTACATCGACTTTAAATCGACTCCGTATCGCATTCCGGTGTAGAGATATTTCGTTAAGTATTCCTCGGGCGTCCCCGACTTACTCCATCATTCAACCACTCCCTAAACACTCCTGGCACTAATAATAATAAGCCTTGGAATTCGTTTTGCGAGCACAAACATACACAAGCTGAATTTTTATATGTTTACTGGCTGTCATGTAACCGGCGTACTGGGGGTTATCCCTGGGAGATAGACGTATACCATGGCAGACTTTTCTGTAGGCCTTTTCAAGATATACAATTCCATAGTACATTATTTTGAAGTATCTCGTAAGGCTTAGCCAGCGTAACAATGTAAGCGTCCGAAAATATTTTTTACGACATGATTACAAAACATCGAGTTTTCTCTACATTCTATAAATGTATTTTATATACATAAACCTTCCGGAAAAAATTCTCTAAATGATAGTGAAAACCCTGTCTAAATCCGTTGCATACTTTAGAAGAACTATGCACACAAACAGACAGATGTGGAAAGCGACATTCTTTTATACATTGTTGCTCGACTTTTCTCTACTTTCTATAAATATAATATGTGTGTATAATATATAAATAAACCTTCCGGAAGAAATTCTCTATATGATAGTAAAAACCCTATCAAAATCAGTTGCGTAGTTTAGAAGAATTAAGTGCACAAACAGACGCGGAAAGCGACTTTCTTTTATACTATTTAGAGAAGTAAAAAAAAAAAACATATCAATTGTCACCGGAGTCCAAAGTTTCACTTACATTTTTACTCCAAATGATGTCAGGAATCAGAGGTTAAAATTTCACTGACATTTTTTACGCCAAATAATGTCAGAAATCAGAGGTTAAAATTTCACTTACATTTTTTTCACCAAACAATGTCAGGAATCAGAGGTTAAAATTTCCCATACATTTTTACTCCAAATAATGTCAGGAATCAGAGGTTAACGTTTCACTTACATTTACACCAAATAATGTCAGGAATCAGAGGTAAAATTTCACTTACATTTTTACTCCATATGATGTCAGAAATCAGAGGTTAAAATTTCACTTACATTTTTTACACCAAATAATGTGAAGAATCAGAGGTTAAATTAAGTCAAGTTCGTTTCTTAACGCCCTGTATATATGTACTTCTCTATTCCGGAGCACCCTGGTATCTGATACACTCGGCCTCTCTGGAGACGATATAAAAAGGCTGGACTCTTATCTCGCGGCTATACCCCCCTCTATAAAATATAAATGCGCAGTTTCACTTTCGTTATTTAGTTCTCGCTGGTTGGGGGGCCATTCGCTTGTTTATTTTTCCGGATGCGGAACAGCGGCGGCGACGCGATGTCTGGGTACAAACGATCCGGAAATAATATTATAGAAATAAATACCTACTTAAAGAGCGGCGGGAAAAACCTTTGAAAATTCTGAATATGTTTTTTTGTACATGAAACGATACAATTTGCATTTGACTGACATATAGAATAAACAACCATCGTGCTATTCGTCGGCGCTACAAGAAGTCACAATAATAATAATTATAAAGATGTCGCTATTCCAAATTCCTGTAATATTCAAAAATCTGTTAATGAAATAATAAGAAAATACACAGAATTAGGAAATGAGATAAAAAGAATTTGGCATTCTAAGACTGTAAAAATATTACCATTTGTTATTTCGGCTACTGTCATTATACCTAAATTCAAAATACAGGCGTATTAGATCTATCAAAAAATTTGTTGTGTCTCTGCTTACTGGCAGATTTTTGTGTGTTGGGAACTCTTGATTAAGTAAAAGATTCTTTACAATAATTTCTTGTATTTACGTTACAATAAATTGAGTCTGGATTTAGCTATACTGTTCACTACCCGAGGGTTGGTAATTCTCTGTTTCTTGGAGCTTGAAGTCTGACGAGGATACCCCACAGGCAATTGCTACACTCTAGCGACATCTGTCGGACCAGAGGCGGATTTGCAGTCTTGGCCGCCCTAGGCCCCAGACCATGTAGCCGCCCCTTTCCCAGTACCCATCATATTGACCAGGAGTATCCAAACTTTTCAGTAAGTTCCTAGGGTCAAAACCGTTTTAATTTTCCTGCCATTATCATTCATGGTTCATGGGGTGAGATTTGTCCAGGTCTTGGCGGCGGATACGTCTGCCCACCTGCTGCGTGGCGGGCCGGATTGAGAGAGCCGGGCGAGCGACGGAGCATGATAGGTGTGGCGAGGGCGGCTGCGGGGCGTGGGGGCGCGCTGTGTGCTGTGTGTGAACACGCTCTTGCATATCCCTATTTCGTACGTAGAATATTTAGGTATTTAGGAAGTAATTTCTTGTTATCATCTGTGACTTTTTTGTCACGATTGGCCGCCCCTAATATCTGGTCGCCCTAGGCCCGGGCCTACATAGGCCTAAGGGCAAATCCGCCTCTGTGTCGGACTCTGGAGTAAGCTTTCTGACTGGTGTCATCTATCGCTTGAATACCCAACTTTTTACCATACATTACAAAATGTATATATAAAAATGCAAAAATCAGTCATTTTAAATACATGTAGGATTACGAAAGATTTTTTAATTATTTATGTTGAGGGATCAGTAGGATTTATAGGCCCTGTTAGGAGTTCTACCGAGCCGAACCCTCTGATATGACAATATCTGGAGTCGGTGAATTATTTTCCCATTTGATCTCTGGTGAGTTGACGTGTTGTTCTTGTACTGTTTTGTATTTATTTTGCTTATATAATGCACTTACATAATGTTGATTGACTAGATGATCGTTTGTGGAAAAGAATGTGGAAGGGTTTAGTTTTTCCTGTGGGGAAGATTTAACCCGGACATAAAGTCGGAAATTATAAGATAATTATTGAATATAATAAGAGTTTCTTAAATGAAAATCTGAAACAGAAAAATCATAAAAATGGTCATCTCTAGGATTTGAATCCAGGACCCTCGCCTTGCCGGGACGCTGCTTTAACAACTGAGCTAATGGTAACCTATCTCCGTTTATATAAGTTTTAATAAAGTACCTACCTAAAACTATGCTGTCAAATTAAGTTTTGAATCCAATATTACACCAAGTTTTAATAAAGTACCTAAAAATATGCTGTCAAATTAAGTTTTGAATCCATTATTACACAGAGTTTTAATAACGTACCTACTTACCTAAAAATATGCTGTCAAATTAAGTTTTGAATCCAATATTACACCGAGTTTTAATAACGTACTTACCTAAAAATATGCTGTCAAATTAAGTTTTGAATCCAATATTACACCGAGTTTTAATAACGTAGGTACTTACCTAAAAATATGCTGTCAAATTAAGTTTTGAATTCCATAATAAAATATATTATAAAAACCGAGTTTTAATAACGGACCTAAAAATATGCTGTCGAATTAAGTTTTGAATTCCATAATAAAATATATTATAAAAACCGAGTTTTAATAACGGACCTAAAAATATGCTGTCAAATTAAGTTTTGAATCCCAAATATGATTTAAGATTTTCCCGGCCAAAAGTATTTTTGTTATTTGTTTTTGGGGTGTTATGCCGTGTTGCTCTAACTCCTTCTTTAGCCAACGTTTCGGACAGCATTGCAAATAACACATCTGCCTTGATGATGGACACTGAGCGCAACACGGCATAACACCCCAAAAACAAATAACAAAAATTTTGAATCCCATATTAAAATATATTATAAAAACCGAGTTTTAATAACGGACCTAAAAATATGCTGTCAAATTAAGTTTTGAATCCAATATTACACAGAGTTTTAATAATGTAGGTACCTAAAAATGGCTAAAATATGAATTTACAAATACACAATAATATGCAGAATTCATGATTTAATATTTAAAAGAGAAATACAACAATATGCTAGCAAGTCCGTAATTATTTTTTTTTACATTGTAAGTACCTACTCGTACATGAGTGAGTTATATAATATTAATTAAGGGCAAAATGGCTGTCTACTACAAATATCATAAATCAGAAAAAAATAAATAAATGAGATTTGATAAACATAATATTAATTCGCCGAATTATTAATTGCTCATTTCATTACCTACAAAATCTTCCTCGAAATCTTATCATTGTAGGTAAGAAAGTGAACAACGTTATATTTAGTCAGATATAGAGAACATTTACAACAGCATGACCTTGCTAATTTTATTAGCGAACGTTGACTTTTACTAACAAGCTTACAGTTATTTCACGACCTCAATAAATCACACAAACCGCAAACAGGAAAACCTCTGTTGTATAATCAATTGTACGAAACACTAGTTTTTCTGTATTACTCGACATTCGACACCAACTTCACTTTCCGAGAAGAAATTGAGCAATAATTTTAATTCAGGAAGAAATCAACCCGTAAAAAACCTTTTTTTATTATAATTTGTATGACAGCGAAAATTGAATTGAGGATAGAACCTCCCTTCTTAAGGACTGGCTCTTAATTGTGGTAAACTTTTAAAATGTCTTATAAAACGTAGACAACAAAAATTGACGGAGGATTGAACCTTCTTCATTGAACAGGGACTGGAGTATACCAAGCTAATAACTAAGCCAAATCCCGATTGGGTAGGACCGACATTTGTTTCGTATATTGCCACTGACAATGAAGAATGCATTGTCATTGACAACGAATCTATTATGTCGAGTTTCAGCTCGATCGGATGTCGGGAAGTGGGTTAATTTCCACTTCCAAGATTTGCATTAATTTATTGACGAAAACAAAATCAACATTCGAAAAGATGTATTTAAAAATCCAAATCAACAAACCAATAAGGTAAGGAACAAGAAATTGTAGAAAAGAATCGAGGGCTGTGCGATATTTGAAAATTGTAAGTAGTTTTAAATGGCAACACCAAGATAATTGAAGGAAAATTTGTAACTTAAAAGCACTATGGTCCGGGTCAACATCTTGACCATAGACATATGAATATTAGTAGACCTGCCCTAAGTGATTAAAAGCGTATTATTCCCCACTCCCCATACCGGTTCCATTGGAGCCGGCTGGGCTCGCGTATGGCTTCCCGTGAATCTTGAGAATGTGACGTCATCATTCTTGTTCGAACTAGCGTCGAGCTATGGTCGAGGCATTTTATGAAATAACACGGCAAAATAGTGGCTTGTGCTATGAAAACTTGTAAAAATAGATGTGAAAAAGAGAATAAACCCAATTGTCGTATTACATTCCATATGTAAGCATCATTTTAAGCTTATTCACGTCGTATAATATGAATCAGTTGTAGAAACATATACTATCACATCGAGCCAACATTGGTCGAATGTAGCGATTCTCAAGTGTGCGCATCGTTGTTACTGGGAAGTAAATTATGAACACTTGTAAAAGTGTCTTAACTAAATACGTAAACAAAATATTCGACTCTGAAAATAGAAGAATTTTTTTTTGCCGAATTTGGACTTCGCAAATTTGTTCATAACGTGGCGAGTAATTTGCGCTCCCATGTAAAAATGTCTATTCATTCAAAAGCAGATTTTACTTTTAAGAACTAAATGGTGATATTATAATGCGAGATGCCTATTTACTGTCAGATTGATTTATTGACGAATCACAGTCAGCTTTACCCCCTTCGTTCTTCAACAGTTGATTTTACCCCTCACCTTTAATTTCTAGTCTATATATTCATATGTCTGTGATCTTGACGGTGTTTAGAAATTAGTTCTTCTTCTTGAAACGAGATATTCGACATCATATTCTAGGGAATATTTATATTTCAACTTTTTTAAATTTTTAACATTTAACGAGATAATTGCAGCCGTTGAAGCCGTTTATTCGATGTTAAATCAAAATAAGTTATGTCATAACTTGAGTTAGGCCATTTTTCATGTTCACTGTCAATCGGTGAGGTTCGTAAGTTAAACATAACCTCACATTTGAATCTACAACAATTTGTCCTAAAAACTCAGTGTTACCATGTTAATGAAAAAAATGGTTCCATTTTACTAAATTTCTTTCTTGACGGAACAAAATTTCTGAGAAGAAAATTATCAAAATTTTATGTCACGACAAATCTAACCCAGCAAAGCAATTAGATAGGGTGTACCTAAGTATAAATATTCTTGCTACTCCTAGCCTAACGATGCCGGCGTACTTTTTCCGGGTAATTTATTCTGTTTGTACGAGTACCTATTCGTTCCCTGAATTATTCCACATCCAAGAGTATTTCTTAGGAAGCGTTTCCTCTCGTCTTTATACCGCCGGATATGTAGGTGTAGCTACAAGATAAAATAATAATAATTTTCCATGTGAATCTCTGTTTGCAAAACAATATTACCTCATTTATTTATATTCCTAGCTGTAGGCAGGTACTTCAAAGACTCGGAAAATAAAAATTTCTCTCTCGTAAATACGAGTAATAAATATAATTAGAACATTGACGAATTTTAGCTCTGCTTGATGTTTTATAAAGCAAATGAACAACAGAGAAATATTCATAAATAAAAACTGTTACTTTGGTAAATGGGTTTGCCAAGAGAGATAAGTACGTATGACGTGACCTATTAATCTTTATGTGATACGGCATTGGCCGGAGCCGAGGAATTAAAGCAATCCGATAAGGGTCAATTAGAAGTCTTAAAAGATTATTAATCCGGTGAATTAAATTATAAATTAGAAGTCGAAACATTACTTTAAACGGCTTAAGCCATTATAAGTGATCAATTCCCAAGGTTGAAAGGAAAAGATAAATGATCAGATTTACTAGACAGTCTCGTATCTAGTTACTAAACATATTTTAAGTCATTTAATGCAGCGTTTTGATTATGAATGGTGATCTCTCTCACCAATGCAATATTGAGCGTATCTTTCACTACAAATATAACGCATTATCGTTTCTGGGTTTTCCAAGGGGTTTTTCTTGTATAAAAAAAAAATTAACTAAGATATTCCCAATGTCCTACAGATGAAAGTTTCCTACGATTCGATATTTAGTACAAAAAATAAAATAAAAAGCGTTAAAGGTTGGATGCGTAAAATGTGTACGAATCTCGCTCAGATTTTGAAGTGTGTATTGCGTACTAAGAAAGCAGACTACGGCTATACGCCACGTAACACGTCGTGTCCGCCGCGGGCAAAGATACACAGAAATCAGATCTCTGCTAGGAGATGTGTAGGCAGTAGGGAGATGTCAAAGGGGTGAGAGCAAGCCGGCGTCCCCCAAGGGCGTTCAGAGGGCCCTGCCTTACTATCTTCTATAGGGGTAAAGAATATGTCAAACTAAATTTCTGTGAAAAAAGTACACAAATGTTTATTTGAAAATATATTTTTTTAGTTTGTGAAGTTAGACTAAACCAAAGGATTTTAAAAATATTGTAAAAATAAGGAAAATTAAATGGTAAATACCATCTTTTGAGGACCAAATAAGTACGATTTAGTGTGGAAAAAACATTATTTTTATTTTGATTTCAGCTCTCGAATAAAAAAATCCCGAAACAATTACAATGCGTGCACACATCGTGTAAAGTTGGCTATGTTTAGACAACATATTTTTGTTGTTAGAGTAAGTTATAGGTACTTATTTTGACCTTTATAAGATTGTTTCGTAACTCACCGTACAATATGAAATGCGTAGATTGTGTGGGAGTGACTTAAAATACCACTGGCTATCATTAGTGGTCAAATCTGAAGAGCCAGGTACTCCCCAACCTACTCGGCTTTACAACTTGCCATTATCCTACCTGTGGTACGAGAAATTGTTTTTTGTAATAATGGAATCTAACTTTAACTAAATTAATTAATTCCTTAGTACCTACGTACCCCTGGAGATTTGGAGGAGAAATCAAGTAGATAGCTTTATATTTACGTCTTATGTACCAGACGAGGAGGGGTTGGGAGGCTGGGGGTGGAACGTGAAAGCAAAGGGGAGGGTCGGGTAGAACACGTCA